>NC_018259.1:1247702-1255888 GCF_000227135.1 Leishmania donovani | reverse complement strand
TCCGCCGTGAGCGGGCGCTTCGGGGCCGCCTCATCCGTCGTCGCAGCCGCAGGCTTCTTATCATCCTCCTCCTGCATCGCACGAGCGTCGTTGTACGAACTCACCGTCTTGACTAGGCTACGCAAGGTGCTGCGCGCGGCGGCGCTACGCATGAAGTCAGTTATCACGCGCGCGCTCGCCTCCTTATGTGCCTCGGCATCCTCTGCCGCGCACTGGTCCAGGTAGGCGTCGCGCGCCTCTTGGCGATGGGCTCGCTGCTTCTTCGCCTTGATGATGCGGGAAAAGCCGTGTAAGGCCACTGACGAAATCGCCTTCATCGCCTCTTGCTTTACCTCAGTCTCCTTCGTCGACGCTAAGAGTGCGTTGCACTGTGTGAGCATGTCGTGCCATTGCTGCTGCTCCGCGCGCGCAAGCATGCGCCGCTGCTCACCTTCGCATTCGCGTAGTGCGGAGATATTGAGCTGAGATGCCAGCGCGACGGCGCGTGCAGCCCCCAGCTCTTTCTGCTTCAAAGCCAGCAGACGGCGCTCGTACCGCTCTGCCTCAGCCTGCACCGCTGACATCTTTCTCCCTACATCTTTCCGCGCCATGTAGCCTCGTCCCGCACGTTGCACAGTTGCGGTGCGCACCTGCACTAGGTCCTGACTAATTTGCTTCTTGCGCGCTGCACGCTTGGTGGCACACACTCGACGAGCCACGTGGCGACGGTAGGCACACTGAATCTTAATAGCGGCCTGCCCTTCGTGGCTGCGGGTTCGAATCTCAGCCGCTGCTCGAAAGCGGGCGACCGTCAGCAGCGGAGTTGCGTGCTGCCTGGCTATGAGCATCCGCCCAAATGCCTGAAGTCGCACAGCAGCCTGACGACGGCGCTCGTACTCCAGCCGGGCCGTGCGCAGCTGGGAGGTGCGCAAGTACGTGTCTTGATAGAGCCGGCGCGCCTGATACCCTCGCCATGCTGACTGGATGATGATAGCCGCCCTCATGCGACATCGGGCATCCTCGGCGGCACGTGCCATCATACGGTTGCGCAGGGCCGCCTGGCATGCTCTGCGCTGCAGGTGGGTGAGCCACTGGCCTTGAATGCGAGTCGCCGCGTACTGACGACGTTCGTGCTCAAGCGCCATGGCCTCCTGCTGTGCCTTTGCGGTGAGCAAGGCTGCGTAGTGGCGTCGCGCTTGCAGTGCGCGAATCCAGCGCTGGATGCGAGTTGCGGCTGCTGGACTCTCACATGTGTACTTGCGCAGCTGCGCGTAGTGACGCCGTGCCAACCAACCGCGCGCAATTCGCTGCAGCTGCGTAGCCGCTTGGTGCTGGGCACCGCGTCGGCCTCCGGCTGCTGCGTAGCGGCCCAGCTGATCAGCTGCAAGAGGGTAGCGGCTGTGGCGGCGGTGGCGCCGAAACGCTCGCTGAATGCAACGTGCTGCCATATGGCGGCGCAGCTGGGCGAGCCGTGCATAACTCGCGCGTGTGGCTCGGAGTGCTGCCACGCGACGATGGGCCAGGTGACCGCGGTAGTACCGCTGAATCACTGTCGCTTGAGCGTACTTGTGCTCCAGCTCTTCTTCGTCTTGAAGCAGAATTTCGAGTCGATTCTGCAGAAACGTCAGCGGATCTGACGTGAGGGAAAGCGACGCTGAGGTGGGTGGGAGCGACGCATTCGTCTTTGCGTCGTGCAACGAGCGGGAGTACGACGGATTCGGCGCCACCGCAGGCGGCTCCGCAGCGACGGCGGTCTGCAATGGCGGGAGGTTTCGCGGCAGTGGCATGGGGAGAGAATGGTTGCTGCTGCCGCTCTCCTTTATGGGGCGACGTGGCCCGCGTCCTGGTGACTGCGCAGGGGAAGACAACAGCGCGGTGGACGATGCCTGCGTTGTGAGTCGGTCACTGGCGTAGTGGGATGTGCTCTTCTCCCGCTTTCGTGGCCCGCTAGCGGTTAGGCATGCATCCGCAGTCCTCTTTTGCATCGGCAAGCGTTGCTGACGGGTGTCTGTACGCGGCGGTGACTTCCGTGACGACTCTTGCGCTGGTGTGGTAGGCGAGTAGCGCCGGTGGGCGGTCGTTTGCCTCTGGCGAGAGGGCGGGGGCGACGGCGTCATTGAAGCGGCGACGCGGCCGCTGCCGGCTGCCACCGCAAGCTCGCTCGCCCGGTTGGCGGGTGGCGGTCGTGGAGCCGCCACCGCAGTGCGGGAGGCTGGTGGCGAGGAACGCATCACCTTCTCCGTCCCATACTGACGCCGCGGCTGTCGGTGCTGCTCTTGCTGCTGGTGGCGCGGCTGCGACTGTGGCTCACGACTGCGACTGGATGAGGTTGCCGTTACGCCTGGCGGCGGTCTAGGGGCAAGAGGCCGACGGGGCACCACTGCGGGGCGGTAGATCGGCGTCACATCCCGCGGCGTCTTCGTCGGAGCGGACGAGATGGACGCGCTGGGCAGAAAAGGGTGGGGAAAGAGCTCTATCAAGTCCATCGGGGGGCCAGCACCGCTCTTGCCGTTGTGTGTGCGCGGCATCGTTACAGGCAAGCGATGCGGTGCAGTGTATGCATGCCTGGTTGGCGCGGCACCAGCGAGCCCACGTAGCCGAGATGCGGCAGCGCCATCACCGGCCGTGAAGAACGCCCCCATTGCCGGGGGCACGCGTGTCGCCTCATACCTCCTCCAGCTGCGCAGAATAGAGAGACTCGTCTCGCTCTCCGGGCCCAGCGTGGAGCAGGCCGTCCGGTATGCTAGCGCATACTCCTCCAAGCACCGTGCCGGATCGACCGGCTCGAGTGCCATGGCCAGGTTGTGATGCGCCACTGCCAGCAGCGACGGGTCTTCGGGTGTTTGGTAAAGTAGCTCGATGGAGCGCTCCGCCATGCGCACCGCCTCGTCGCTGAGCCTTAGCTGGATAAGAATAGCGCTGGTGTTCATGTATGCCACAGGTGACTCGACCCCGGTCATCTCCATCGACGACTTCATGTACTGTAGTGCCTCGGAGAAGTGGCCGCGGCGGCGCTCCATGCAGCCGAGGTTGTTGAGCGTGACCCCGCGCAAGTGCCGCCGTCGCTCATCGACCTCGCACAGCGGGTACGCCCCATCCTCCGTTAGCTGCATCGCATACTCGAGCAGTGGGCTGGCTTCCGAGAATGCGCCTCGCTTAAAATGCTCGACACCGAGCCCGTTGCAGCGAACCACCAGGCGCTCGGCCGCGTCGTAGAGCTCACCACATTGGGCCTGATACTCCAAAAGAAGCTCTTCTTTGCCCACCGCATCCGCATTAGCGAGGACAGACACGCGATGAGCGCCGGCGGCCGACGGCGAGCCCGTCCCTGACGCAGCATTGGCCCATTTCTCGCGCAGTCGGTTCACCAGGTGGCAGCGAATCTGCAGCGCGCGCTCCATGAGCAGTATATCGCGCCCGCATTCGCCATCACGCTCCGCCTGGAGAGCTTGCACCTCCAGTATCTCCGCCTCGTGCGCCGTCTCGCGGCCATCCAGCGCGCCCTCGAGCGGCGGCGGATTGGAAAGAGAGTAGTGGCGTACCATGGATGTCATGTCAAGCAGCTCGCCGAAGAGAACGGCACGAGCATAAAGCCTTCACCGTTGTTGTTTGCTCCGCCGCTCCTGTCTTCCCTCCCTCTTCCGTGCGTGTCTCTCGGTGAGACAAAGGAAGAGAGAGGGGGAGGCGTAATAGGCCGTGGCGAATGGGCGACGCTGCCGCTACAGGATGCAGAGTGCGGAAGGTGATCCACGCGCGCACGAGGAGGGCGACGGCGAGTGCCGTGTGTTCGTCTGTAATGGTGCGGGGAGGAGGAGAAAAGAAAGAAGGCGCTGGTGCTGCTGCCGTGTGTGGGCGCGGTGGGGCCGAGGGATCAGGGAGGGAAGGGCTATCGAGTCGTGAGGACGCCCGCTCCTTTGCCTGCTTGATCTGTTTTCTCTCTCTTTTTCCGGAAGAAGGATCAAAACAAATTTACATGCACGCGTGTCATAGGCGCTGAGGCGGGAGGGGGAGGACAACGAACACGCAAGCACCGAGAAAGACACGCGAATGAGAACAGAGGCGATGAGCGTGCATGGGATGAGAGGCGGAGCGGCGGTGGAAGAAGCAGCCAAATACCCAGGAAGGAGGGGTCGGGTGACAGGCATGATTGTGTTGGGTATACGAAGCTGACACATAAACGCTCAGCCTGCGAGCCACGGGTCGATTACGGCTGAAGACCGTGTATGTTGTGCTCGGCTCGATAGTGGCGGCGGCTTGGTCATTGGATAGTCTGCCTATGCGCATACCATCAGCAGCATGAGCATACGGCAGCGCACAGATCTCTTATGGGGACAGCTCAGATGCGCAGAGGCCATGCTCTGCTGCTATTGGCGTGTGAGTGGCGCACGCATCAGGATGGGCTGAATTCACGCATGCAATGCGTCCAGCAGGGCGACTGCAACACGGTGTACTTCCTTTCTTTCTGCTTTTCTTGGCGCTGTGTGCGCTTGTGCGTGCGATGATCAATGATGGTGAAGAAGCGATAAGGCGATAAGGCAGCGAGCGCTTACCTACAAGTGGCTTGGCTAGGCTGAATGTCGGTGCGCCGTCAGATACAAAGACACGTACAGGAGGGCTGCCGGCAGGCAAGCGAAGCAGGAATCGCGCACCGCGTTGTATCCGCGGCTGTGGGGCACAAGCACACGCACTACGGGAGGAAACACTGAAAAGGCATACGCAAATAAAAGCACCATCAAGAGACGAGCGATATGGCAAGCGAAAACCGCAGCACCTAGCGTCGACACAGCAGCGGCTCGTCACGCTCTCCACTCCGCTCACAACCTGTTGCGTGACGAGAGAGAAAGTTACACCTATCGAACAGCCCCGCGGCGGCGGCGGTGGTGTCTTTTCTCACGCCTGCAATCGCAGCCCTGCAGCCTCATCCTGAAGCTTTCGGGTAACATCTTTGTGAGTGAAGACACGCTGCCCCTTCTGGAACTCCGCCACCGTCGCGTACGGCGCGTTGGCCGCAGCTGCAGCGGCGCCGTCCTCCGTCGCCTGAGGCGACGACGTCATCGGCTTCAAGACCCATTTTTGGGTCAGCAGTCCCTCAACACCGACTGGGCCGCGAGCGTGAATGCGGGCGGTGCTGATGCCCACCTCCGCACCGAGGCCGAACCTGAACCCGTCAGCGAAGCGAGTAGAGCAGTTGTGGAACACACAGGCGCTCTCGACCCGCCGCTGAAACTCCGCTGCGGCAGCCTTGTCAACGGTGAGAATGGCGTCTGTGTGGTGCGAGCCGTATCGGTTCACGTGCGCGATAGCCGCAGCCAAGTCGTCCACAACCTCCACTGTCATGTGCGCATCGCCGTACTCCGTGTGAAGAGAAGCCGCCGGCTCACTTGCCAGCCCCGCAGCGATGGCCTGCGGGCCGGCGTAGAAGGACACACCCGCCTCCGTCATGCCATTGACAAGGAACTGCGCCGCTGTGGTGCCATGCGCGGGGGAGTGGAGAAGATCGCGGTGCAGCAGCAGCGTCTCTGCCGCGTTGCACGCTGCCGGATAGTTCAGCTTCGCATCGATCGCCACCGCCAGCGCCGCGTCCACATCTGCGTCCTTGTGCACGTATACGTGGCAGATGCCATCGGCGTGGCCCAGCACCGGAATGCGGGTGGAGCGCTGGATGTTTTGCACCATCGCGTTGCTTCCGCGAGGCACGACGAGATCAATGTGCGCATCCAGCTGCAGAAGGCTGTATACATCAGCGCGATTCGTAACGAGGCCGATTATCCCTCGCGGCACGCGTCCCTGTGTGCTGGACTCCACAGCTGAGACAATCAAGTCATGCAGCACCGCGTTCGAGTGCTCCCCCTCGCGCCCACCCTTGAGAAGAAGCCCGTTTCCGGAGCAGAGGGCGAGAGAGGCGATCTGCGGGAGACTTTCAGGGCGGGACTCAAATACAACTAGTACCACCCCAATCGGGGCTGTCTGCTTCAGCAACAGCAGGTCGTTGTCCAGCTCACGAGCAGAAATAATCTGCCCGATCGGGTCCGGCATGTCCGCCAAGGTCGAGATTCCTTCTATTAGCGTGGCCAGCTTGCTCGGCGTCAGCTCCAACCGCTTCAGCAGCGGGTCTGCAAGCGCGTTCGCCTTGGCCGCTGCCATGTCTTCCCGATTCGCTTCGAGAATGCGGGCCTCGTTGGTCTGCAGCGCCTTGGCCACCGCGCGCAGCATTGCCTGCCGCTCAGCGTAGGTGAGATCGCTCAGGGCAGAGGAGCCGGCGCGTGCCTCCTCTGCGTAGCGCCGCATCGCCGCCACATCTGCTGCGGCCTCCGCATCTGTGTACGCCATGATGGTTGCGGTGGTGTGAGTTCGCTTTTTCTCTTGGATACACATGAAGAGCGGAGGACGCGGTCCAGCTGTCAAGTGCCTTTGCAGGCTTTTCGCTAACGCAGCTAACGAAGCGAGAGAGACAAAAAGAGAGGTCGATAGCAGTCGGCGATGGAGGTGCGGCCCCTGTAGCCTAGCGCGCATACCGCACACGGTGCAGCAGCCCATCAAGTGAAGAGAGGGTAGAATCGAAAGGGGTGCGCATATGCACATGCACACGCGCAAAGAGGCACAAAAAGGGACGAGGAAACAGAGGAGGAATGCAGTGATCGGGGTGGCTCTCCGCGTTTTGTGAGCACAGACGTGAGCGGCCGCAGCGATCAGGGCGATGATGAGCTCGAGATGCACACCGTTGTGAGGTCAGCAGGGACCTCTGGACAGCGTCCCTTCTCCTCCAGCTGCTACAGCGGTCATTCACGGCCACGGCAGGGCAACTCAGCTCACCACTCCACCTGATGCTCAGCAGAGACTCGCATCAAAATAGCGAGTAGCAGCGGCAGCAAACAAGCAAGGCTTTCGCTTTTTTGTTTATTATGCTTGGGCTCAATACCCCTGATGACGCCGACCATCCCATCGCGTTGCATCAGGTCCCAGCACCCACTCTGTGTGGAGAAGCCAAAAGTCTCCACGGCCTGCACTCGGCTACGGTTCTGGTCTCTTGATCCCGGTGGAGAGGTCAGGGCTCGCGGTGTGCAGGAGAGATAGACAGTCATGGTCAGGCCTGGACCAGCTCAGTGCAAAATGTGCCGATGATTCGACAAATATTGGCACGCAACCGCTCTTGTCGAGGGCCTGCGGATTTGGGGGAGGGTGGTATGCCGCTGCCGTCACAGACGCATGGAAGCATCCCGCCTGCAACAGCGCGTGCAGGCAAGCCATCCAGGCAAGCCACCCTGTGGCACCGACGGGAATGCAAGATGATGACAACGAGCCCTCCAGACCCCCAATGCGGAGCGTCTCCATGTTATGGAATGCCGCTGCTTGAAGCGCCTGAGAGGGCGAAGCATGGCGCACAGGCAGATGATCTGTGGCTGTGTGCGCGTATACGTTGGCGGAGTTGTTCGTGGGTGGAATACGGACACGTGGACGGCAAGTCGTTTGCTCGGCGCTTACTTAGAAAGGCGCCTCACGGACAAGATAAGGTAAAAGAAGTCTTTTCAAAATAGGAAGAAAGTCGCTTAGGCTGCAATGCAGAGACGCGACTTCAGGCAGACCGACACACCAGCAGCACGCGCGTCCGTCTTCTCCGACGCGTGTGGAGAGCGAAATACCAGAGCACGCGGTGCGAGGCAGGTGATCTCTTGAGGGAATCCAGCAAGGCAAACGCACTCGTGCCACTGCGGCAACCACAGAAAGACGCACCCGGGCCTTTTAGCCTGTGTCTTCATGGATGGAGGAGCGCACTGCACAACAAGGTGGAAGACAGGGGAGAAAGTGGCACAAAGAACGAAAGAACATTTAGAAGACTTGCGGGTCGCGGAAGAAAGACCGCAAGCGCTGCCGTGACGTGCTGCGACCCTGGCAGACGGGAGAAGGTCAGGCAGAAGCTGAGGCACACAATAAGGTGGGTGTGCGTTGGCATGCTTACTTCTTCACAGTCTTTGCCTTGCGCTCTACGGCGCGGGCAGCGCGCTCCTTGCGCAGGCGCTCCTCGCGGCGGATGCGGTCCTTCTTGAGCGGGCCAAACCACTGGTTCTTCTCCTTCTTCGTCTGGAAGCGGCCGTGGCCAATCTTCGAGCTCGTGTCGATGAACTTCAGCACGATCTTCTCCTTCAGGTGGCGCGACGTCTGCGGTGCCATCGGGCGGCGGAGCGTCATCACACGGCGGCGCGGACCAG
>NC_018259.1:1244835-1245814 GCF_000227135.1 Leishmania donovani | reverse complement strand
GGCAGGAAGCCGAGATGGCCGTGGCGGGGGTGCTCGAACTTGCAGTGAGACATGGCTGCCGAAGGATAGAGAGACCTTTGAATGCTGAGGATGGACGAGACAGTGCCAGCAGGAGTGAGTTGCGCGAAAGAAGCGAGTCGTGAAGTGTGAAGAGCAGCGAAAGAAACAGATTAAAAAACACGACAACAGGGGTTTGAGAGCGAGACAGGGAAGGAAGGCATTAGAAGCCGTAATCGAGGTAGCCTCGCAGAAGACCAAAAAAAAAAACATAACGTAGATACGGCTGGTGGGCCTCTCCATGAAGATAAGAGGCCTACTTCGCGCATAATGTTGGCCTGCAGATTCACAGTCTACAGGTGGTAGAAAGAAACTTGAAAGAGTCGACTGACATGCTCAGCACGAGCTGCCGTCTCCACGCAAAACGACGAGGAGCAAAGGAGGAGTGCTCGACACCGTAACGAGCCACTAATAACTGAAACGGGGTTCCTCTGCCGTGTGCTGGCTGGACGCTAACACCGCTGTGGACGAAGCCGATGCCGCAGATCAGCACCAGCACCGACAATACGTCGGTTCACATGCCTCACCGCCGCCGACCTCACTGTTTCGTTTTTTTTTCGTGTTGGAAAACAAAATCGAAAAACAAGTTAGAAAATCAGCAAATGAGCTTCACACTAGTACCCCAGATCCCCCTCGTCAAAGGACGCGCGGATTTACGGGCAGCTATCCAAGAAGACTGTTCCGGCATCTGTAGCACCACCCACATCCACACACCGCATCGCTACCTGCGCAGCGAGCACACGAGCGACATTGGCGAGACACGGAGAGAACCAACGCGACCACAGGAACAAGACGCACTCTGGCAGACGCGAGAAGGTCAGGCACAGGCTGAGGCACACAATAAAGTGGGCGTGCATTGGCATGCTTACTTCTTCGCGGCCTTTGCCTTGCGCTCCACGGCGCGGGCAGCGCGCTCCTTGCG
>NC_018259.1:1204726-1243490 GCF_000227135.1 Leishmania donovani | reverse complement strand
CCCACACGGTGCCGATCGTCTTCAGGCCGACCGGCGTTTGGCGGTAGCCCACAATGCCGACAATCACCATCGGCGGCGCCTCCAGGATCGTCACCGGCTCCACCACCTCCTTCTTGTTCACCTTCGATCCAGGGCGATCGACATCACGCACAATGTGCGTCATGCCGGCCTTGAACACCATGAAACTCGTCAGGTGGGGCTTCTGCGTCGCGTCGTCCTTGGGGAACGCGCGCGCGCGGCCGCGGATCTGGCGCGAGCGCTTGCGCGGCAGGAAGCCGAGATGGCCGTGGCGGGGGTGCTCGAACTTGCAGTGAGACATGGTGGCTGTGTTGGTTGTGTATGGGTGAATACTTCTGTTGCTTCGCCAGCGTGTGAGGGGGAGGGGGGCAGAGATGTGGGTAGAGATGCGGGTAGAGATGAAAGAAGGGAGTGTTGCACCGAGGCCATCAAGCGAGCCCGCACATTCCTCTCAAGCGCTCGGACTGTTGACATGCGTGCAGTCGTCCCGCGTAAACCGAGAAGGCTCCACCGGCAGGAGCAGAGCGCGTCTCTTCATACAAGCGCATCGGTACGCGTATACACTTGTGCGTGTGTGTGTAAGGACGAGAGCGCGGAGCCACCCGCCCTTCCAGTTACACGTCGCACCTCCTCATTTCACCAGTTGTGCCCCTTTGTTTTTGGTATGCAGAATCGCGACTCGGCCTGTCTGTGGGGTTCTCGCCAGATTGAACGCAACGTGGCTTGAATCACGTATGGACGGCGAGTCACGGAGTGATGTGGCTTCGCGTTTACTGCATGAGGGTGTGCCGATCGCCCCTGAGAACAGCAGCGGTGGCAGAGGCGCTATCCAAAGGAAGGGGAGCCGCAGCTCCAGCAGACAAGAAAACAAAAAGGAAAGAAACCTACACGGTCGGCTGGGCCGTGCCCCCATCGCGTGCTCGTCGTGGCACCTCGTCCTCCTCCTGTTCTGCGAGTGCGTGCTCTCTTTGTCACGTCTCGTGCTCCTGCTCGCGGTTAAACACATCAAGGCAACGGGGCCTATCGTCCGCTCGTCCCGGGAGATCGCGCTGCAGAGAGTGAGCCCGTGCGAGAGCCACGCTGGAGTGAGGAAGCAGTCGAAGGCCTTCTTCAAGGCCAGCGCAGTGTCACGGGTCTTTCGTGGCGTCATGTCGCGCCCGTTGAATGCGACGCCGTAGATCGCCAAGACGACGATAACGACTGTCTGCATCGTGTACGAGCCTGCGGTGTACGCGCTGATTCTGACAATTTGGGCAAGTTTTGAGTGCTCAGCAGAGGCCCACACCACGTCGCGCTGCAGCAAATGGCGCCTGGGGGCGGCAGCCCCTCCCTGCCAGGCCCAAAGTGGGCTCTCCGGGCCAGAGATCGCTGGGCGGCGCTGGCATCCCCGTGACGCCGGGGAGCACGGCGTCGACGGATTGGAGCTGAGGGCCGTTCGCAGCCGAAGGCGACGTGGTTGCTTGCGCCGCTGCCTGCGCTGCATCCGTCCGCTCGGCCGTCGATGCCACTAGCAGAATGAGCCGGCACACGCTATGTCTGCCCTGCAGCGACGCCTTGCGTGCATTCCACAGGTCGAGCACGGAGGAGGGGAGACGGA
The DNA here is from genome assembly GCF_000227135.1 of Leishmania donovani. Taxonomy (NCBI): domain Eukaryota; phylum Euglenozoa; class Kinetoplastea; order Trypanosomatida; family Trypanosomatidae; genus Leishmania; species Leishmania donovani. The sequence goes on along the minus strand of NC_018259.1, from coordinate 1,241,875 downwards.
AGAGCGGCCGCGGATCCTCCTCCGTGGGTGTGTCGGTCCGCGATGGGGCTCCTCAGAGACGGCGTCATCCATATCCTCCCAGACCCGCCGCCACTCGTCCCACTGCCCCATCCGCATCGTCTCCCGGCAGCGGGCGCGGGCGGCTGGCCATGAATCGGCTGACAGCTGCCTCGAGGGGACGGATGCACTCCTCCGGCACCCGCACACCCTCATGCAGCAGCATCATGATTGAAACCATCCGCGATCAGCCCATCGGGGTCCGGTAGAAGAGGGGCCCCCCTCTGCACCATCAAGAGACCACAGTCGCATACAGGATACTCCAGTCTGGCACACCTCCTAATGGCGTGAGAGAGGGATCGGAATGGGGTGGGATCAGTCGAACGTGGTAATAAGGGACTTGCGCGCGTGTTGTCCAGGGCGTGCCTTCACAGTCATATGTGGCGCGTTCGTGGCGAGAGAAGAGGGAAGGCAACGAGTAGCAGGAGGATGCGCGCGTTGGGGCACAAGAAGCGAAGAGCTTGTTGCTGCTCGCTGGAATGACGCAGAAGCGCACGCGGTAGCGGGGGCGCAAGCGGCGCCAGAAAAGGGTCATATGGTTGTTCTGAGCGGCGATGCAACGATGGCAGCTAGTACACCAGCCACCCGCAGGCACATCGTACGCAGCGCACGACAGTGTAGAGCTCGCGGATAGAGAAAGAGAGGACGAAAGGGCAGGGTGCGGTGCGTTGAAGAAGTGGAGAGAAGAGGGACGCGACAGTGGGAAAGGAAATCGCATGGCCTGGGCGGGGGAGGGAGGAAAGCGGACCGACATACGCATGCGCACACAGACATTCACAAGGCGGCGTTCGAAGATCTCCGTAGCCCTAGCCTTCCTGCCCACCTACCTCCCCGCACCGCTTTGCCTCGTGCTGTGCAGGCCACATAGCTTGAGTGAGCAGAAAGAGGGGAAAGACTCCACAAGAGACGCCGCATACGGGCAGTGCGAAAGGGAGGAGTCCGTGCACATGTGTGCAAGCGAGTGTCAGCATGCAGCACATGCCAAGCCCTATATGCTTGTTTTCTTTAGTATGTACGCGTGATCGGCATTTGTCGTTGCTCGATAGAGTCGTGCAATTATGAGCACATGGAAGCGAAAGAGAGAGAGACAGCGAGGGGGAGGGAACGTGGCTTACTGAGTGTAGTTGAAGAGGTGGGAGGTGGCGTGCCTCGGAGAAAGCGCACACCGCCGCCCAAGTCCCCAAGAAGCACTTGTCCGCGGCTAAATGCAGCTGTCAGGTGCATTAGACAACGCGTGTTTGTAGAACTGCATCTCAGAGAGGTGAGCCGGTACCCCTCTCCCAGCTCTCCCCTTCGGCTAGGCAAGCTGGCGCTTGTTGGAGAGAATGCGCGCCAGCACCGCAGAAGAGCTGATCACCTCCGTCTTGCGTAGCGTCTGCGCGCTCGTTGGTAGTGCCACGGCGCACTGCTGCTGCTGCGCTGGCATCGGCATTGACGCCTCACTCGATGGGGCGGTGGCCAGAGACGCCAAAAGCTGCTGGTGCAGCTGCCGCTTCACAGGTGCGAGATCGATCATCTCAAAGCGTACCAGCTTTCCCTCCAGCAGCTGCAGATGCACAAGCGCGTTGAACACCCGTTCCGCAGAGCTGCCCAGCTTGAAGGTGAGACAGTGGGCGAGCGAGGTGACGGGGTGAAAGGCGCGGACAGGGTACACAAGCATCACCCCGCACGCCTCCATCGCCGCGGCCAGCACATCTTGTACACCAGTGGTGGTCAGCGGCAGCAACGACGACGACAAACGCTCCGGTGAGGGAGTGGCGGTGCGGAAGAAGGAGGCGACATCGTGCAACTCCTGACACACGCGCTTCTCCAGGTTGGCAACTTCGCCGCAGTCAACTTTGATACTCAGCGATGCCGCACCAGGGGTGTAGTCAACGTAACCGCTGCGGCTCAGTTGAAGCGCCAGCCACTCTATCCTCGCCGTCATGGGGACAAACACCTCGTGTGGGTAGGCCTGGCGCAACGCCGCTGCCACATCAGCAGCAGTGGAGAGGTCTGCCTTGTTCAGAGCCACGATCATTGGAAAGCGAAGACGAACGTAGAGCGCCACGAGCGCGTGCAGCTCTTGTGGCCCCCATGTGCGTAGCATGGTTGTCAGAGCGATTTCGTTGGCAATGCCGACGCGCCGCAGCACGCGGTCCACGAAGGTCGGAGTACTCCGGTAGCCGCTGAACATGGTGCGCAGTTTCGTCGGCTGCCGCACAAGGCTCGTCCATTTGGCGCGAAGGTTGTCGTAGATCCAGCTGTGCACCTCCGAGCGCACCCATGTGATGTCCTCCATCGTGGAGCCCTGACCGGGCGCGCACGCCGTGCCGTCCGCCTCCGTTGCAGCCGCGCCGTCCACCACGTGCACCAGCACGTCAGCGTCGCACAGGTCATTCAAGAACTGGTTTCCTTTGCCCTTGCCTTGGTAGGCGCCCTGCACAAGCCCGGCCACATCCTTCACTCTCACCGGGTGTCGGCGAAAGTGGTGGCTGCCTAGCGCACGCACGTGGCCGTACTTTGCATCGCACAAGTCACCAGCAAGGCCGGAGGAAAGGACGGCGCTAGACAACCTCGCACTGCCGGCGGTCGCAGCCACGTCAGTAGCACCGTCACCAGCACGCGCCACCGCTGCCGCGCGCAGCGTTGCACACGGGCAGTACAGAGGTGCCAGACCAGCGCCGATGTTCGGTTCGATAGTGGTGAAGGGAAAAGCCGCGACACGTGCCGCGTCGCTCTCGACAGCCGGGTTCGTGACTGCGTTGAAGAAGGTGCTCTTGCCAGCGCTAGGCTTGCCGATCAGGCCAATTGTCAGTGTGCAGGTGCCGCCACCACCGCCAGCGGCCGCAGACCTGGCCTCCTCGCTGTCGAATTCCCCGTCGTCATCTTCGCCGACGTCTGCGGTTGGACGGCGGCCATTGCGGGGGCGCCTCGCCTCAGCCAAGAGCAGTTCGGCAGCGTTTGCCTCCGCCTCCGCGATGTACGCTTCCCGGAGCAACTCGTCCTCGGCCGCCCATGGGCCACCCAGCTGCGACACTGCAGCTTCTCCGTCAGCCCCGCCGCGGCCACACGCCTCCTCGGCGAAGACATCAACGAGGACGTCCAACTTCTCTTGCGCCAGCCCAGCGGCGTAGAGGTAGGCTGGGAGCAGCATAGCCGTCTCGCCACCGAGCTCGTCGGCGAGGTAGGCCGAGGTGCGCACTACGATGTCTGCTGCCCAGCGCTCGTACTTGATCGAGTGCCAGGTTGGACCGTCAGCCATCTCCACCATCGGCAGCGTTGACGGGTAGCTCCAGGGCACGCGGAAGCAAACCTTGACGCGCTCTAGCGCGTGCACCGCAGACGCCTTTAGCGACGCTGCCGCGGGTGAAGAAGAGGATGCCAGCAGAGACTCCGCATCCGTGAAGAGCGGAATGCGCACGAGTGTCTCGTTGCCGCAGGTCAGAATACATTCCTCCTCGTACATGGAGCGGACCATCTCCAGCTCCCCCGCGCGGGCCTCGAGCGTCTCTGCCAACTTGGCTGAGCTCAGCAAAGCCGTCTGGCACACCTCTCGCACCGCCGTGCGCACTTCTTTAAGCGCAGGAATACTGTGCGCGTGCTCGTGGAAGAGAATGTGAGAAGCGCTGCTGCACACCTGCGCGAAGGTGGCGCTCTCCTCCGGCGCCACAACGGCGTCCTTCTTACCAATGATGTGAAGAAAGGGCAGTGCACCAAAAACCGTGACCCCGGCGGCGGAGCTTGCAGGGCTGTCAGAGGCGAACTGAAAGAGTGTGTTGTCTGCGTTGCGCGGGAACATGCGGCGTGGGTCTGGCGCGCCGGCTACGACGACACCGCGCAGCTGCGCAGCCACCGCGGCGTCCGCCGCGTGCAGCCACAGGTATCGATAAATCATCAAAGCGCCCTGCGAGAAACCAAGCATGACGGTGAAGGCAAGATCAGTGCCTGGGCCGGCGGGCTGCATCGCTGTCGCAACCAACGCATCCCCAGCGCTGTAGTCCTCCCTGCCGTCCGCGCTGCACCACGATCGCGTGGGTATGTCATCTTGCGCTGTGATGAGAGGTAGCACATGCGGCGCCTCTAGAAACACAAGCTCTGCAATGCGGGCGAGGTCATCCTGGAAGAGGCTCAGCTGATGCTGGAAGATCTCCTGCGTCTGCTGAGCGCCGTGCAGGCATAGCACTCGCACAGGCATCAACGCAAGGAAGGGTGGGGGGAAGGGGCAGCGGAGCGAGTCCCTACAACACTTACGGTGGTAAAGAGGTAAGCCAACAAGATAAGAAGACACACGCACACACGCAGCAAGTGGCGGTGTGGGAGGTGTGCGAATGGAAGCGATGCAGGAGGTATTGCGCTCGTAGGGCAGGCGGTGCGCGCGAAAAGGAAAGGAGGACGGAAAGAGAAGGACGTGGTTGCTGCAGGCACGAGTGAGGACGTATGTGTCATGATGCCGACGTATGTGTGCTCACCTCACAGCACCATACATCGCGAAGAACTCATCTATTCTTCGTTTCCAGCACACCACCCCATCCCCCCTTGCGCCGCGAGGTCCGCCGCCGCACCAGACCGCCTTGGACAGCGTGAGGCGCAGAACGACGGCCATCGGGCGTGCACACACAGACGCTGTGCGATGCGCGCGCAGTAGGAATCAGGAATGAGCGACGAGAGAGTACACACGAGTTGCGCACCACACAGGCATTTGGTGCCTGCGTGTGTGTTGGCCTGCAGCAAGAACAGAAGACAAAGCCGCGCAAGCGATGTCAGGCACGCACGCAGAGCAGACCGCTGTAGTCACTCACACAAACACACAGATGAGAAGGGTGAAAGCGCTCGACATGCATTGCATTGTGTGTTTGTGCGTGCGCTTGTGCGTGTGTGTGCACCCGTTGCGTCGCTGTCCATCCCCCCCCCGCCTCGCTGTGTCCCTCATGTGCATTGGTCTGTCTCTACTCACGTGCTCTCTTTGGTGAATAAACGGCCAAGCTCGGCCCATCCATCACCTGCCGCAGACGCCACATGGTTTGCCGCCGTCATCACCAGCGCAGGCACATCTCCAGCTGCAGTAGCAGAAGACGTCTTTCGCGTCGCGCTCTCCATGGCGCTCAGTCGGCCATCCGGCGGCACGCCAGGGCGCCCACGCCCTTGCTGTAGCTGTTGCAGCTGCGCACACTGCTGCAGCAGGAGCAACAAATATTCCATCTCAGCGAGAGCCTTTTCTTCGCCACGGCACAGTGCCTGGTACGCCTTCGCCATGCCTTCCTCAACATGCCTCACGCCCGAGGAAGAGGCAGCACTTGTAGCGGCGGAGTCGTAAACTTGATTTCGTGCGGCACATCTCGTTGGCGCCTCGCCCCTGCCAGCGATGGCCGCCGTGGCATCGGAGGCATGGCTGCCGCTCTGAGACGCTAAATGGTCCTCCGGCTCCGCAACCGTGGATAACGAGCACTTCGCAAAAAGCGCATCAAGGAGCTTTAGACAGTCTTGAGAGTCGTCACGCAGGTGCTGCAGCAGCTCGCGGCGCTCCGTGATGCAAGCAGAAAGCTCTTGCATCGCGCCACCGAGCACCTCAGCTGGCAGCTGCGCTTGATCACCGGGAGTGCGACATATTTCTGGCAATGTGATGGAAGACGACGCAAGCGCGTGCTCGAGCTCTTGAGGGCTTTGTGTCTGCTCGCGTTCACGCTGGACGGTCAGGTCCTTGCCTTGCGCATTCAGCTTGTCTGCCTGCGCCTGAAGACGAGTCTTGCGGGTGCACTGCGTCGAGTAACGCTGTCTTTTCAATCGCATCTGAGCCATCTCGGCATCCAGCTGAAGCGCAACGGCGTCGATGGGGACTTCTGGTGCCGTGGTGGTCGAGTCCGCAGGCATCCTAGCATCTACCTCCACTGTAGCAGAAGTTGCAAACCTCCTCTGGTGCGCCTCTTCCAAACGAAGCAGCTGTTTCTGAGCAACCTCAAGCTCCGCGCACGCCTGTGCGTGTGCCTCCGCGGCGGCCCTGCATCTTTCAGTGCTGTACTGCGCAGCGAGTCGGTGGCGATCTACCTCGACGGCCCTAGCAGCTGCCTCATGGGAAAGTTGTGCTGTCACGTCAAAGAAGCCTTCGTTCACGCGGTGCAGCAGAGCTGCTTGACGGCCGCACTCCACAGTCTCTGCGACGGACTTGGTATCGAAGGGGTGGAGATTGCAAGGCCACTCTCCTGGTACATCGCCAAAGACACCCGCGCTCGCTGCAGAAATATGATCCGCCAGGCATGACGCGATGCGGACTTTCTCGACGGTAATGGAGTGCTGATGCGCTGCCTCACTAGCGTCGCTCGCCGCGCATTGATAAGGCGGTGGTATGTCTCCACGCTGACCTGATTCACCGCACGCATGGCCGCCCACAGTGACCTCGACGCCAGAGCGCAGTGGCGCCTGTGTGCGCGCTAAGTGGCTTATACCCACGCCAACGTGTGCAGCGGGGGAGGGGGGGCCGCGGTGGTGGTGGTGGTGCCTGTTGCGATGGCGGGCTGTGGCTCCGCACTAGATGCGGGTAAAGACCGCCCCTGCAAAAAGGCTCTGAAACGGCGGTACTTTGCCAATGAAGAGGGCGGCGCAAGTTTGTCGAGTCGCTCTGCGGCTGCGCGTCTCGCCGCCACTGCTCGTCAACTCGAGGCGGCGGTGACGACTCATACGCGCGCCTCCCCGTTCCAGACCGCAGCGGCGGGGAGGGGGAAGCGATGGAAGAAAGTCCAGCTAGCCACGTCGCGGACGCGCTTGCGTCCTTCAGCCACTGCGCCTCTCCCCTTGTCGGGGTCGCCATCATCGTGTACGTATGGGTGCTCGTCGCCTGTGCGTCAGAGGAAGACGGAGGTCGTTAGTCTCTCCGGTAGGCAAGCGCGTGTGCGTTGCCGAGCGATGACCTCTGTGTGTGCCAGCGTCCTCCCCGCACACGAATGCGCATCCACACGCACACGACAATCCAAGCAAGACGCAGACAGGTCCGTATGCGGGTGCGAGAAGAGCAGATGAGTTGGAGAGCAGTACAGAAGACATGTGGCACGCGTCACACGGCCTTGTCAAAGTGAAACAAACGCTCGCATCTGACTGCTTGTGAGTGTGGTGCAAAGCCAGGCTGGCACCCGTCAGTGTCGGGCACGCAAGGGAAGAACAAGGGTGCCCATCCTGACTCCAAGTGGTGCATGGTGCTTCTGGATCCTAGTTGCTGAAGTCGCCACGCACGGCGCCCATCTCCTGGCGATGGGTCGACCTGCGCGCGCGGCACATGAGCGTTGCTCGTGTGCTTGTGCACAGTAAAAGCGCTTGTGCGTCTGTATGTGAGCAAGGCAAGAAGATCAGCTGCACTGATGCAGGCTGTGCATGCTCCCGTGCAAGACTCTGCTCGTCTCACCCCACCCGCCCACCCCCTCTGCAAGACCGCCTGCCAAGCCCTCCATCTGCGTGCAAAGCGCGAGCGCACGCAGGCGCGTGCCCTTGCGGCGCCGTCAGCGTAGCTGATCGCGCAGCAGCTGTTCCACCAGTCGTAGTGCCCGCGCATGCTCTGTCTCTCCTGGACTAACGTCCTCTGAGCGGGTGCGCTTCCGTGCGAGCGCGGGTGGTGACGGACCGCTGGGGCGGAACAGCAACCCACCGTCTCCCGTGGCTGCTGCTGCTGCAAGGGATGCCGCGCCGCCATCCGCAGTCCTCTCTCCGCTGCCGTCGCGCAGACGCTCTTGCAGAAGCCGCAGCGCGTACTGGAGCGCTTGAGTGTGGAAATCTGTGCCCGCTGCTGAGGCGGCCACCGAGGAGGTCACCGAAGCATTGGCCGCTGCCGCTGTGGAGGAGCGCTGTGCCTTCTTCGAAGGCCTTGTCCGTGGTGCCTTACTCGGTGTCGCAGGCGACAGTGCGGCGGTCGCGCTGCGTTGCAGCGAACGGCACCGCGCTGGAGGCCGTGCCGGGGATGCGGAGTCTGTGCTATCCGATCCAGAGACTTCATTCTTCTCTTGCTTACGGGCAGTCCCCTCTGAAGCGGCACAGAGGTCGAAGAAGCGCGTGTAGAGCGCCGGCAAGGGCAAGCTGCTCAAAATGGCGTTGGTGCTCGAGTTGGAGCTGCTGGTGCTCGTGCTCGTGCGGCTGCGATGTGACAGCTGCCGCTTCTCTGATGACGTAGTACGCGGTGATAGGGGTGGGAGACTCCGTGAATAAAGCATCGGGTCGACTCGAGCTAGTGCTCTCTGAACCTGGTGCTGCGGCAGTGGCTGCTCTCGCTGCACCGCCTGATGGCCTACTACAGAAAACTGCTGGGTGGTGAAGTAGTGAAAGAGCTCCGCGACGTGGCGGCACACCTTCACGCCATCGTCCGTGCGAGGCACCTGTTCATATAAGCGGGGTTTGCACGTGCAGGACAAGCTCAGCACGACAGTGCGCCATGTCGAGCGGGCGAAAAGCGCCACAGGAGCTAACAAAGTCGATGTGCTCGGAGGTGAAATGCAAGCGCCAGCAGCCGAGAGCCTCGTCGAGGCTAGCGGCTGCGCAGCGGCCCCGTTGCTCACCAACGCTAGCAACGGCGCCAGCTCCACTACCACGCGCACCTGCAAATAGCGTCGAATCGTTGCCGACACAGAATAGCGCAGCGGGCCTGTCATGACGCAGCTGTAGTCGGAGATGTAGTCCGTCAAGCACTGCTGCGATACACGTGCGTAAGATTCCACAACGTTCACCGCTGTCGCGTAGTTGCCGGGAGTGAACAGCACTCGGCCGAAGAGGTGAAGAGCGGATAGGTGCGCCGGCGCGAGCGCCACCGGCGGTGGCTGCGACGCCAGTACACGGTCCTCACGACGCGCACTGCTTGCAAACGTGTCCTCGTTGCGCGTGGCGGGCAGAACCATCCCATACGTGACCCACTGACGCCGTTCTTCTGGCAGCAGCGAGGAGCCGGCGACACTCGGAGCGTACAGCACCCCCTCGCTGGCGTCCATCAAAGCCGAAGGCGGTACAGTAGGACCGACCGGCGTTTTTTTTCTCTTCGATGCGCCACCGTTTCGGTGCAGCGGGTCCACACGAACGCGGCGGAGAACGAGCTGCGGTCGCCGCGGCTGTCGCTGCAGTGCGGCAGCCAAGCCGTTCCACCGGCATAGCTCTGCAAAGTACCGCTCCTGCAGCGAAGCAGCACGCCGCCCCTCCTTTGCGCTGCCACTGCCACTGTCCGTGCCTTGCACAAGCGCGGTAACAGCCAAGACCGCGGTCAGACTGCCCACGTCAGCATCTTCTTCCAGGGGCGTCTGCACAAGTGAGGAAGTGGAAGGTAAGCCCGCGGCAGACCTGAGCGCGTCGGCGCAGACCTGCAAACTATCGAATACCTGATTCAGCGACAAGAGTTGTGCTAGTGCAGCGTGCCCGGCGGCGGTGCACGACACCGCGAGACTGCGAGCCGCGTCAGTGCAGTACACGCTTGATGCCAGCTGAATCGCGCCCCTGAGCAGCTCATACTCCTCCTCCGGCGTCGGCGCCACCCGGGAAGCGCTAGGCACTCGATCAGAACTCCCTAGGACACTCGATTGAGGGTCCGCTGACATGGAGACGGCCAGTAGCGGTGGCATAAAGCTGTGCTCCACATGCGCGCGCTGCGTCCACCACCGCAGCGCCTCCTCCATGGGCAGTGGCGATGGGCAAAGCAGCACCACCAAACCATTATTGGCTCTCCTGTCCGTGCGTTCAAGCTGCGCGCTTGCACCGGCAGCGCTGGTCTCGCTGCGCTTCCTGTCACGCGCGCGCTTGCGGCTCGTGCACTTTGGTGTGGAACTTGACAGAGTCGAGGCACCAGTCGGCAGCTCCAGACCTCCGCGGTGGGTGACGGAGCTCTCGCTATGAAGCCATCCCCAGTAAACGAGGACCTGACGCAGCAGTGTCCCGTGGGCCTCTTGATATCCCTCCGACAGTTCAACCCACAAGCAGGATCGGCCCGACTCCGAGGATGATGCAGAGGTGCACACTGCAGACCACCATGCCTGCAGAAGCGATGGCTGTACATCGGCGGCACGCTTCGAGGTGGATGCAACATGCGTGACGGCGCCATCGGAGCCGCTGGTGTCGCCGCCCCCTGTGGATGACGGGGTTTCAGTAGTGACAGCGGGTGTCGTCTGCAATGTTCTCCGTTTCCGGGCTGGAAGCGTCAGTGAGAATGTCGATGTTTTTCCTCTTCTTGCCGCGCCAAGACTCCGTGCTGCCGAGGTATCACCGCTAGCTGGCAACTCGGCCTTCGCACCGCTGCCGTCGAGCTTTTCCGAGCGTGCAGGCAGTTGGGGCGCTCGCGGTGATGACAGACACAGTGGTAATGAGGTTGCGGCTGCGGGGGCTGGCTCCGCCTCCTCTCGGGACGCTTCCGCAGCAACCCGCCCCGCCGATGGTGCGGCGCCATCTTCCACAGCTGCCGCCGCAGTCTGTGGAACTCCGGCCTTCCGGAAACGCGTCCTCCTCCACCTCTCCCTTTGGGACTGCGACGGCACTGATGGAGCAGCTGGGGGTTGGCAAGCGGCAGGCGCCGTGGACTTGGAGTCCGCGTTCAAGTCACTGCTGGTCGCGAATAGGTGGGATAGGGGCACGTCACCAGCCAGGACCATCAGCTCTTGTGGATGGAGTGCCGTGGACGGCTTCGCGGAGTTTGGTGGTAGAGAGATGTCCCCCGGTTCGGTGCGGGATGCAGACGAGTGGTCCTTCGAAGACTCTTTAAGGCCTTGTGCACCGTCACAGTTCTCTTTCTGGTCAAGTGGTGCTTCTGCCCTCGGCATTGGTGCAAGTCTGGCATCCTTGCTTACCCTTGTCGGAGCCGCGCTCTGATGAGCGTCCTTCGTTGCTGTCTTGGATGTCCGCCTCCGCCTCGCTGAAGGTGGTTGCGGAAGTGGCGCTGGAGCCGGCATGCCCCTCTCCGCGATCAAGACCACCTCGCCCGTCGTCGACGCCTCCTCCTTGGTTCCCTTCCTCGTCCGCCTCCGCTTCGCCGCTGGCTTATCATCGGCTTGAGCGACGCATTGTGCATCGCCGTGGCCCTCCGCATGTGGGGGGAGCGTATTTGTCCCCCGCTGCTGTCTGCGCTTCGGGCCTGGCATGGTCGGCAGCAGCATCGGCACCCACGGCAGCGCCGCGGTGTTGATGCGGCTCTGTGTGTGCCGCTCGTCCGCCAGGGGATCTGCACCGTCCGCATAAAGAAGGCTTGTGGCCAGATGGGACAGAGATGCACGGACGGGCGTCTCATTGAGTGAGGCGGCCACGGCCGACAGCGGCGACGCAACCGATGGGGAGGCGGAGAAGAACGACGAGGACGACAGCGGGGTTGGTGGCGGCAATTCGTCCAGCGCTGTCAACGGCAGTGTCAACACGGTATCGGCAGCACCTGGGTCTTTCGCCGATGACCCGCTGCGCCTCAGCTCGCGTTCCTCAGCTTGCGGCCTATCTGCTGTTCGCGGAGCCCACGGTGACAGCGGCGAGGATGCCATGGCGGGCGATGAAGCGCGGCTGCAATGCTGCCCCTCGTCGTCTGTGCAACAAGGCAGCACCTGCGTCGTCATCGCACTCGCCGCGACAAGGGGCGGCGGCATGGGAAAGGAGGACGTGGTCAGCTGAGAGATCGTGGTCTGTATCTCCGCCAGCACTGCGGAAGACGATAGGGACGAAGAAAAAGGGAACGTTTTCTCTTCCTTCACGTCGGGACTCTGCCCTGCCTCGTGTACTGCGCTCAAGGAAGCAGGTGCCGAGGGCTGACTCTGTGGCGACGATGACCCTGTCCGTTGCAACGGCGCTCTTCCGCCTGGTGATGCAGTGCTGGAAGGATACGTGACGAGCGCTGGAGACTTGGACGTGAGCAGAGGCTCGGCTGAAATTGATGAATCTGTTGTGTACGAGAAAAATGAGCTGTGAAACGACAGCGCCGGAAGCACTTGGGACGACTTCGCGGGGAGTGGCACGAACTCTTCGATGTGCTGCTCTTCCGGCTGTACCTCGCGGTCGAGCGCAGCGGAATCAGATGCGTCTCCTAGAATAAGCATAGGAGAAGCCACCGCTGACGGCGGAGGAGTCGGCGTCAGCGATTTCGTGTGCGAGTGGTACGCGTGTGGAGAAAACGACCCTGGTGATGCGAAGGCGGTCGAGTCTTCGTCGTCGTAGTCACCGTAGCCGTTGAGTGATTGGGCGAAGGAGGTGTCTAGGGAGGTGAAGGGCGACACTGAGCGTTCCACCGTCGTGGGAGTGGATGCAGAGGAAAGCAAGCGTTCCGCCCCGCTTCTCTCTCCACCGCCTCTCCGCATTCTTTCGTGTGTGCGTATGTGTATGCGTGTGCGTGTCCGTGGCACCTCACGGCAATCAAAAGGATGGCGTGGTCCCCTGAACCACAGGAAGGCAGAGAAAGGGAGAGCGAAAACGGCGGTGAGAGCGTGCGGCGGGCATCCGCGTTGCCGAAGGCGTACAAATGCGTGCGCGTCGGTGTTGTGGAAGGCAGCGCAGGAGCAGGAGAAGCCGTGCTCGAGCGGTGCCGGACAAGTCTTCCAGAGGCAGGCGCGAAGAGCAGCAAGGCAACAGGCAAAAGAAGCACGGACAGGTGCGCCCACATCTTGATGCTAGAGGTGAAAGGATGAGATACAAACGACGTGTGCGGAATGGGCAACATCCACCATGCAACGATCGCCTCAGCCTCTACCTCCCCCCTCCCCCAACTCGTACGCACACGTTCCTGCGCATTCACATCGCTTGCTCGGCTTTTCCTGTACGCCGCCTAGCGAGGAAAGAGGGAGTCGTTGGCAGAAACTGTAAGTCGGCGGCCCCACTCATGTGTCGCCGTCGTGGTGACAGGGGAGAGGGGGTTGAGACAGAGAACGCGCACGGCATACACGCACAAGCCCTCAAGCGAGAAGACGTGAGTAACAGACTCGATAAGCAGTTATTTTTGTTTTCCTCTCCTTTCTCTCAAACTGTGATGACGGGAGGGCGGCACCTCGGTGCGTGGCATCAAGGCCCAGCAGCACCCACTCGGTGGAGAGGCCTGGCAGTCCCCTTATACATGCCGGCGCCGAGCCACCCTTCATGGTGGCAGGGTCAGGCGCCTACGACGTAGGGGGGCCAGAGCGACTTATCGCTAATGATGTCGGCGGTGAGGTGCTGGATGGCGCTGCGTTGGGGAGAGATCCGCCACTGTGCGCACGCCTGTGCCGTCCGTATGCTGGGCGGAGTGTCAGCGTGACTCGAACGTGTCCCACCCGGCCCTCGCACTGCCTGCTGGTGTAGGGAAGCCTGAGCGACCTCGGGCGATGCATCGCGTGGCGGTCAGCATGGCTGGGGGCGACGGTGAGGCAGCCTGCGAGGCGGGGGCGGGGGGTGTTTGGGGCGCAGACGCTGCCCGCATGCCTGAGCTGGCGCATTGCCGCCACGCGTGTGCGCGGCTGCTTCGCGGCGTGCGATGGGTCTCTGACGGGGCGGGCGGGGCGGGGCTCAACGTGTGTGCTGTGGCGGCGTGGACACGGTGAGGGAGAACAGAGACATTGTGCGGAAGAGCGCAAGGCAAAGTAGGTGAGAAAGGGCAAGGCAACGGAGACGATGCCGGTCTCGGTAAGCAACCGTACAGCGACAAGAGAGTATTTGGAAGGAAGGAAAAAGGAGAGGTGCGTATATCTGTGTATATGTGTGTGTGCGCGCTTTTCATGCGCGACTTAGTCACACAAGCACCGTCGTCATCACTGCCCGTCTGTATTGCAGCGTCGGTGCACGTTTTGCGTGTATTCGTATGCATTCCATGCGGTCGAGCTTGCTTCCGTCGCTGCTGAGTGCCCTTTGAGCCCTCTTTCACCGCCTAATGCCGTGTACCCACTTTTCTCACTAGACCATAACAGTTAGAGAGAGACACTCACACGCTCACAACAAGAGATACACAAATTGAAGAAAAGAAGAAGTTTGGCAATCTGTGAGCAAGCCGAATCACAACGGCGAAGATGGCGTCGATGAGGAGGGGGAGGGGGGAGGGGGCAATCTGAGATAGAGAGCGAGTGAAAGAGATGGAAAAAATATATTGAGAGAGAGAACATAAGGAGCGAAAAGATAAAAGGGATGCGGTGGAGGCGGCGCTCATGAGTTGGCGTTAAGGGTCCTCGGTCTCCCACCTCCTGGCACACGCACACACACAAGGAAGACGAAAAAGCAAGAGCTGCACCGAAGCCATTCCTTCCAGTCACCCATCTGGCAGCGTGCCCCACCCCCACCATCGCCCCTCGCACCGCGACACACGCACATAAGCAGGACGAGATCGGCAATCCACAGAGGCGTACACATGCAAAGAAAGAGAGATGCGCACCCGCGTAGGGAGAAGAGCGGGAGGAGGTCACTCCCAAGTGCGCGCTTGATGAACTGCTGTGCCGCCTGCGCGACCACACGAGTCGTTCTTGCTAGTGTGTGCCAACCTCCAAGCACTGCTTTGCTCCCTCGCCTTCACCACCACCACCCACACTTCCTCGCACTCAGCCAACAACGATACCGAAAAGAGTACTGTATGGGTAAGCGGGTGAGGCGCGCCTCACTGCAGCGAGAGACCCCGCACCCCGCTCAGCCGTTTGTGGCAGTGGGCTTCGCATCCGTCGCGTGCGCGTCTTCGGGTGCGGCACCGCCGGTAGCCTGATACTGTTCGTTCAGCTGCTGATGCCACATAGCAGCGTACAAGCCGCCCTTGTCCAGCAGCTCCGCATGGGTGCCTTGCTCTGCAAGGCCACCTTTGCCGTCGAGCACAAAGATAATGTCGGCTTCCTTCACGGTCGTGAGGCGGTGTGCGACGAGGACAATTGTGCGTCGCCGCGTCCGCTCAGTAGCGTTCTTGAGTGTCTCCATCACGTTCAGCTCGGTCATGCTGTCGAGTGCGGAGGTGGCCTCGTCGGCTAGTAGGATAGGAGGGTCCCTCAGCAGAACGCGCGCAATGGAAATGCGCTGCTTCTCGCCGCCGCTCAGCCTGAGGCCCCGCTCACCGACAGATGTGTCGTAGCCTTCGCTCATGCGCGCTATGGTGTCGTGCAGGCTTGCAGCCCTCGCTGCGGCCTCCACCTCGGCATCCGTCGCGTCCATGCGGCCATAGCGGATGTTGTACCGAACTGACTCGTTGAAGAGCACCGTATCTTGTGGGATGACCCCGATGCACTTGCGTACGCTCTCCATGCGCAGTTTGTCGAGGGGCTGCCCGTCCAGCAGCACTTGCCCAGAAGTGGGGTCGTAGAAGCGGAAGAGGAGGCGGAAGATGGTGCTCTTGCCGCTCCCCGAAGGGCCGACAAAGGCCACTGTCTTACCTCCTGGAATCGTGAGACTGAGGTTGCGCAGGACGAGGCGGTTGAGCTCTTTCTTGTACTCAAAGGTGACGTCGTGCAGCTCGATGGTGCCGTCGATATACTTGTATGTCTCCGCGTCCGCCTTGTCTTTCACGTTCGACTTTTGGTCTAGCAAGGCTATCATTGCCTGCATGTTCTGCGTGCTGGACTGGACCTCGCGGTAAATCATGCCGAGGTAGCTCAGCGGCATATAGAGCTGCATCAGGAGCGCGTCCACCAGCACCAAGTCGCCAACCGTCATCGCCCCCGTCAGCACACCGCACGTGGCGAGGTACAGACTCAGCACACTGGCCACCACGAAAATGAGCTGCTGCCCAAAGTTCAGCAGCGCCATCGTCTGATCAAGAATCACAAGCTTCTTGTTCATGTTCTCCGTTTCCTTGCGAATGCGCTCGGACTCGTACTTCTCTGAGCCAAAGTACTTGATCGTCTCGTAGTTGAGCAGCGAGTCCACGATAAGCCCGCCGACACGGCTCTCAAGGGCGTTGTAGCGCGTGCGAAACTTCGAGCGCCAGTTCGTCACCAAAAAGGTCCACGCCACGTAGGAGAAGACCGCGATGAGTGCAATGCCGATGAACTGCGGGCCAGCCTGGCTGTTGAGGGCATAGCATACAAGCCCCATCTCGAAGATTGTCGGAGCAATCATGAAGAGCAGCACGTACGCCAAGGACCAGAACGCGCGGCTACCGCGGTCGAGGTCTTTGCTCAGGACGCCGGTCTCGCGGCTGAGGTGATAGTCGAGGTCGAGCTGGTGCAGCTTGTTGAACATCTCCATCGACAACTTCGTGGAGGCGTGCCCGCCGACCGGGGCGAATAGCACCGTCTTGAGCTCCTCGGAGACGAAGGTCGTGATGCGGCAGATGCCGTACGCCACAACACACCCGAACACGCCTACCGTGAGCGGGCCGGCCACCGTCACAGCCTCCGCTGTTGCCGTGGTGGGGGCCAGTAGGTCCACGATCGTCTTGAACCAGAAAGGAACCGCCACCCTCAGCACCTTGGCCACCAGCACACACAACACACTGCTGGCCACGAGCATCTTGATCTTTGGCTCGCCGTGTGGCCAGAGGTAGGTCCACATCTTCCACAGAACGCGGCCGACGGGGATGTCAGACGCGTTCTCCGAGATTTGAATCCCGTCCAGGCGAGGTGGTGTGGTGATGCTCGCCGTAGGCTTTTCCTTCTTGGCTGATAGCTCCGGTTCTGTCGTGGCGTCCCCTGCGCTCGTCTTCTGCGCCGCGTTGAATGGCATGTCATCTCCTGGCGAGGCAGGCTGATCCGCTGGTGGCAGCGGGCGATGTGGGCTCCTCTGGGCCTCCTGGCCTGCCGCCGCCACCCGCTCGCCCATGCCCAGGCGATGAGTCACCTCCACTTCGTCTTCGGAGAGGCGAGCAAAAGTGCCAGCGGAGCCACCACCGCTGCTGCTGCTGCTGCCCTTCTCCTTGTTCCGTTTCCCTCCAGCTGTCTCGCTCTTGTTGCCGCTGTCGTTCTGTGCGGCAACCTCTCCCTCACTGCTGGCAGCGCCGGCGCCATCGCCACCCGTTTGCGCAGCTGACGCGTCACTTGGCAGTACTGTCGCTTTTTGTAAATTATCTACACAGGTGGCGCCACACGAGCGCTTCTGAAACTTCTTCTTTTTCTGGTCCTCTGAGGGAGGGGTGGAGCTTGGAGTGCGCAGCAGCCCGGATATACACACAAGCGTGCGTGCTTGCGTCGACCAAGCGCTATAGCCCGGCAGCACCGACGGCTTGAGCGACGGATGCGTGCCGAGCACTTGCCGCTTCGCAAGCACTCCCCGACGGCTGCGCAGCGCAGCAGCCGCGAAAGGCCCGTACACTGTGGTTGCTCGTGCGACAGCACCCTCGTAAAGGCCAGCGCCGCGTAGCAGCGGAGTCCCTCGCCGCAGCATGGTGCAATCAAACGTCGAATTACGGATGTAGTAACCGAGAGAGAAGGAGCTAGGAAGCTGACTGGCAGAAAGAGGTGCGCTGGGCAGCCAGTGGATCCACAAATAGCACGGCAGTGCCGGCGGGAGAAGAGAAGCACCGCTCAACGTCGGTCCAAGTCCCTCTGCTCTCCGCTCCTGCGCGGCAGAGATGTGCAGAGAGCCCGAGAAGGCCAGTGAGTGAGCGAGCGAGAAGGAGAGAGACGATGAAAGGAGCGCATGCCCCTTGCAACGCCACTGCGACACGCCGGTGCAGTTTCCTGCACAGGGAAGTGGGACGCGTATACGTGAGTGAAACCGTTTTTCTTTGCGTACTGGACGCCAACCGCAGCGGTAGGTGTGTACGTGTGTGTGTGCGCGCGCGCAAAAATTAGATCAAGCCAACCGGGGGGTGTGGGATGGGATGGAAGGGCATGTTGGAGGTCAGTAAGAGGAGGGAGAGGGAGTGTTCACGAGACAGAGGTGATTGGGCGTACGTGCCGCCAGATCCACGTGCACGAGAATGAAAAGAGAGAAACCAACGAGCAGGGAGATGGAAAAGAGGAGGCGAAGAGGGTGTGAGGGAGCGAAGGAAGGATAACCAGGTGAGCATCTCTGTCTGCGCGGCTGATCATGGCACAGGTGTGCACCCCTTGAAGAGCCTGCAGGAGAGTCGCACGTGCGGCATCGAAGCCCCGGTGCGCTGCAGCTTTATCGTATCTCTTTTTTTTTCGCCTTTGCAGAGACGCCACGCGGAACGGAGAAACAGACAACGTACAGAAAGCGGGCAACGGAGGAGGGGGGTCAAGAGTGCCGCTGTCTACGGAGTAAGGAATGGCGCCTCTCTGCGAGATGCCCTCACCGCGGGGCGTCGACGTATTAAGTATCGAGTTCGAGTGCCGGTCGCGTAGATGCTGCCAAGCCGACGGAGGCGAAACGAATCGGTGAGGGAGAGACAGAGACAGGTGGATAAGGCCACGCCAAAGCAAGGCAAACGATGTCAGAGCCACAAAGCAGAGCGCTTCCGCCTGCGCACGTCATCGACGTAAAGAGAGGTTGTCGAAAAGGAAAAAGAGACCGCGTTACGTGCGGCACGCATCGATTAAGCCCGCCATCGCCCAGCGCTTGCGACGTCAAGCGCGAGCCCTCCGGTTGGGTGAGTGAGGCACTTCAGTGAGCCTGCGACGCGGTCGCCAAGCCCAGCCCGCCGTGTCGGCCGCTGCCGTGGCCCATCTGTGTGAAGGATGTCTGGCCACTGCCGCCTGGTCGGCGCCGACGAGGAATGCGAAACAGGCTCGGCACAATCATCGACTCAATGGAGTCGAGCGTCTCGCCCTGCGCGATGCGCGCACAGCAGGCCTCGAGGAAATCGATCTCGAAGCGGTTCAGCGGAAACGACGAAGTCCACACATCCGCTGGCGGTCGATACTGCTGCTGCTGCCGCTCCGCCACGGAGGCGTACTCCATCACCTCGAACAGGCTGCGGTAGAAGCCGGCGCGATATAGGTACGGCGCAAGGATGTCGACGCCTTGCAGCACCAGCGTGCCATCCGGAACCAGCTCCATCGACACACTAGACGACGCCTCGAAGCGGCGGACAAAGTTCCAGTCGCCCTTTGCGTCGTGCCCGCATCGCTGACAGCCTTGCACCAAGCCATCTTCCGCCTTCACCCGCGGCGCCCCGCATCGGGTGCAGTGTAGCGCCCACAGCCGGATTTGACTAGGCAGCGCCTGCAACCCGTCGTGTCGGCCCTCAACAAAGTGCACGACAACGACACCCCCATCCTCTTGAGAAGTGGGGACAGAAGGCGACGTCCCCGCTGCTGCCTCGGCCTCAGCGGCCAGTATGGCGGCCTTCTCTGTTTTGACCTGCGCCAGTGGGGGTGAGCCGGCTCGGTGGTCCCCGCCGGCGCTCGGCACACCAGATCTCGCTTCGGGGGCCGCAGGCGATTCCATGCGAGGGCGACGCGAGCCGACCGGGAAAAGCGCGGCGGATGTGCCGGTTGAAGCATCAGACGTGGTGACAGGATGCCTCTGCACCACAACGTCATCGTCGCCGTCCACCACATCCCCAAAGTAGTTCTCGTAGTCGTCTTGTGTCGCGTCCACCACCTCCATAATCATGTGCTCTTTGCGCCGCTCTCGAGTGGTGTCACCACTGCGGAAGGCGCCGTCCGGCTCCAACGCCACCATATGTGTGCCCGCTGGCATCTGATCAATGACATGCTTCATCCAAAGGTCCACCTGTAGCGAGGAGGAGGTGACGCGGCGCTCGCACACCGGGCACGGCCCGACCGGATCACGCATGGAGCGACACTTGTTCAGCATCACAATCCACGAGTCCAAGTCGCAGCACTGCAGGTGGTTGCACTCATTGCTGCGCACGGGATAACGCATAGGGAGGCGAGAGTAGGGGCACAGCAGCGAAAACTCTACGGAGGCAACCATGAGCTCGTCGTCCTCATCATTCTCCGCGTTAGGCGTGTGCTGCGACTTAGATCGCCTGGCATCCGTCGGTGATGCGCCCCCCTCACTCGTCATCACGCAAGACGCACGGGACCCTCGCCGACGCGATGCCCCATCCTCCCCGAACGCCACACGCAGCGCGCGCTGTCGATGAGCGTGCAGCTTCCCTGATGACTCGCGACTTCCCTCTCGCGACGCGTCGAGGTCGCTGATGATACGTCTTCGCACCTCTTGCAGCGTGCTGGAGACATCTCTGGTCGTGGTGCTGTGCTGCTGCTGCTGCTCATAGTGTTCGCCATCGCCGCTTTGGGGAGAAGAGCTCAACTGCCCCGGTGTAGAGGAAGACCAGTGCTGCTGTTGCCGCTGTGGCTGTTCGAGGTGCTGCACCTGGCGAGTCGCAGCAGTGCGGTGCCCGCTAGCGGGAGGGGAATGACTCGCACGCGGGAAGCCAGAGAGCGGCGTCGGTGGTGCATCCGAGAAAGAGTCGACGCGGTAGCCACCACCGCCACTGCTGCGATGGGCGCTGGCAGCGTCGAAGAAACTCGCGATGGAGAAGGGCTCTCGCGGGCGTGGTGCGTCCGCCGCTATAGACGCAGACAGAGACGACGACAGTGACGGTGGCAGTGGTCGGGGGCGTCCACTGCTTGCTTTCGGCGGCATGCAGCCAGTGCTGGCCTCCCTTCTCTCTTTGAAGTGTTACGCTTGCCTTCAAGTAAATGCCGTATCTGAGCCGCTGCTCAGCTGACGGGAAGCCACTGCCGCTCGCGTACACCGTCTCGGACAGCGTGTGTGTGCGTAGAGGTTAGAAAGACAAGGAGAGAGAGTGATATGCGAAAGACGGTGGAGAAATCTGTTGCAGACACAGCCCAATGGCGAGTGTCTGGGCCGAAGTGCTGCCACGGCAGGCAGCCCGGAGCGTGTCTATGATACGCGACTACTCACTTTTGTTGGGGGAGATGGTGCTTGCTTCATGCACAAAAAAAAAATTTCTATGGAAACGCGCTTTTAATGGAAAGGGGCGCAGCCGACAGAAAGGAAAAGATCCTGTGCGTATGTATGTGGTAGGTGACGGGGAGGAGTGCCGTGTGCGCGTTGCCTCCGTGTTGTTGGGTGCAGGGGGGGGACGAGGAGAGAATAAAAACCTGTGGCACCGAAGGAAGCGGAGGCCTCTCGCTTCTTCACGAGCTCCTCTCTACTTTTTGAGAGGGAGAAAGGGCGAGCGAAAGAAAAAGGCGATATGTGGTGCAACACTTCGGCGCGCCCCTCCTCACCTCATGTGAAGAACACGAGATGCGTATAGTGATGTTTAGCTGAAGGAATCGTTGAGCTCGCTTGTGTTTATTTTCTCTTCGCGTTGTGTATGCCTGTGTGTGTGCGCGCGTGCGTACACGCTTTGCATGGCGCAGCCTCCCTTTTCTACGCAAGAGACGAACAAGCGCGAGACGAGACGTAGCAAGCACACAGGGGAAAAATACGTTCGTGTGTGTGTGTGTGTGTGTGTGTGTGTGTGTGTGTGTGTGTGTTTAATAGAGAGAGGAGGATGCGGAGACGAAGGGAAGGGAATGGAGTAGAGGAGTGGAAAGGAGAACGAGAGAGAGAGGACGTTGAGCGATAGGTATAAGCAGGGGGAGATTCACACAAGAATTGAAGGTATACGTGCGTGTCTGCGTGCGGATGGACCACCTCACGAGAGCGAGCCTCGTCTCGTGTTATCGCTTTTCCCATCGATGCACCCCCTCCCTGTCTTGCCTCTGCGTTTTGCTGTTGCTGCTGTGAATAGCAGGGACAATGAGAAAGGGACTCTGCGTATGTGTGCGATAGGGTTTATACAGCGCGAATGGCCAGGTCGGTGTCTGTGGTCAGTAGACGGCGAGGAAGTGAGAGCGGTGCAGGGGAGTCTCTCTTTTCGCCCTCGATGTGAGCCGGTGGACGCTTCCTCTTCACGCGGTGCCCGTGGCACATACAGGCTCCACAGCCTGACGAGAGGAGCCGAGGAGGAGCACTTTTGGCGGTGAGTGCTTCAGTCGTACCGCAGCGCGTACACCCAACGCGCACGCTGGCACGCGTACACGAGAAGTCCCACCGACCAGAGCGCGTACAGAAAGTTCATCATTGACGGCGCAAGTAGCTGAGGGGTCCGCATTGCATGGAGGAGGTACTGCGCGGACGCCGACGTGGCTGCGGCGCACATATATACGTTGGACAGCTTTGCGTCGTACGGATACATAACGACAGCCGCGCCGCCGATGCATGTGTTGATAGCGCCGGTTAAAAGCATGACCCGACGTCGGCTGCCGTACCAGCATGCAATCGAGCCGCAGGCATTCAGGACAGAGAACGCGCCCGCGCCGACTGCGAAGGGGACGTAGATCATGTTCTGGCGATGTGGTTCCAAAGATGCTGTTGTGTGTCTGTGTGTTTGTGTGTGTGTGTGTATGTGTGCTAGTGTATCGCCTGTGATGCAGCGAGAGCGTGGCAGAGAGAAGTGTGAAAGGGGGCATGGAAAAAAAGCGAAGGGGAAACGAGAGAGAACTTTGATGCTGTGTGCGTGAAAGAGATGCGCAGTGTGATAAGAGCGGTCCTCCCTCCCTCTCTCTCTCCCCCCCCAGAGAACCTCAGCAGCACCAGCAACCGCACTGCCCTCGCAGCCGTCAAGCGAACTGTAGAAACCCAAACAAAATGAATATAGCCTCTCTGTGATGTGGAAAGAAGAGAAAGAGGCGTGACGGCAGCAGAGCGAAGCGGCTTGAGGGAGAAGGGCGTCGGGGCAACTCGTTCTCCAGACAAGCGAATCGACGCACTTTCTGGCGTGAAACGCGCAAATCAATGTGAAGGGCTAGAGAAGGCAAGAATCAGGAAAGAAGAAAAGGAGCAGATGGTCGAGTGGAAACGTCAGAGAAAGGAAGACAAACAGCCCTGCGTCACCGTGCTTAGATGACCAGGCGCGGATCGTCTCACTGTTTCGCCCTCTCAACAGAGCTGACTCGCAGCTATGAAAGCGAAAAAAAAAGGAAGAAGCCGTATCATCCCTCACGTTTTCTACAAGGAACATGCATCAGCCCACAGGTTTCGCCTAGAGCTCTGTGCTTCAGCGGTGCTCTCTTCCTTGCACAAGTCACGAGCTTGTGTTCGCATGTGCCCCCCGTGGAGACCCGTATCTAAGCCTTCTTCCCACCACCACCCGCACACAAACTGCAAGCAGAAGCTTGGCTGACGTCAGAGTAATGTGTGAGAGCAAGTACGAAAACGGAGGTAAAAGAACAAATTTATGTGAGAGAGAAACGAAGGTGCGTCCCGCACACGCCTCCTCCTCCTCCCCCCCCCCACACACACGTGAAAAAGAGGGAGGCGCCGCGCTAGTCCCACGGAGAGGAAGAGACAGCAAGTGAGCATGGGCGGAGGCAGGGAAGGAGTCAAGACCAGATTCGATGCATGCGCTCGTGTGCAGCAGATGAACTGCCCTGGAAGGAGAAAGGAAGCCACACACAAAAACGGTGCTGCACGCACACAAGTACGCGTCCCGGCTGCGGCACTCACAATTCTACTATGCGCGCTTTTCCTTGTCCAGCAGCGGCGCTTCGCTGTGACCGCCGATCGAGGAGAGCAAGGAGCGCAGCGACAAGCGGCCAGTCCAGGAGTGTGTCACCGCCTCCGGGGACTCTGCCAAGGTGGCGCTTGCGGTGGGTGCGGCGAAGGCTGCCTCGTCTAACGCAGCCCCGAGGCTTCTCCCGCCGTCAGAACTCCGTCGGTCACTCGATGAGCTGCGTCGCCGGCGGCTACCTCTTCTGTCCAGAGGACTGTCGCTGCTCGCCTCAGTGTCGCTTGGTGAGCAAGCCTCGTAGAAGACGAGGGAGCGGCTGGGGCTCTGTATGAAGGGAGAAAAACCCTGATCGTCCTCGCCAGCCTTTGTCGCCAATAAATGTCGCTCAGCCGAAGCAGCGCTCCCTTTCACCGCGCTGCCGCGCTGACGCTGGCGAGTGGACAGCGAGCGCCGCCTGATAGTCGAGCCAATGAATACCTCCTTCTCCTCGTCTGCCCCCTTGGTTTCTCTCTCCTCCGACCCCGCCACACCGCCGTCCTCGCTTGCCTCTTCGTTGGAGTGCAGTGGTGCCTGCGTCGATGCCCTCTCATCCTCCCTTAGATGCATAAGGAGGGTGCTGCGCCGATACGTGGCGCTCGTGCTGCTTTGGGACGAGCGCCGGCTGCTGCGCGGGGATCGGCTTCCGGGACTGGCGCCGTTGTCGCTCTGCGAGGACCGCAGAAGCAGCACAGGGGCCACGACGTCGTAGCAGGCGCACGCCTGCCCAAACAGCAGATTGCACCGGTGCCCCTGTGTCACAATGACGTGGAAGGCCAAGAGCACCACTTTGGCAAAGAGCAACTCCGTCCCATCGCGCCAGCTCGTCTCCTCCACAGCTCGCCGCGCAAAGCAGAAGTACGGGGCAGCCGCCACAACCTCCGCTCGCGTCAGGTCTCGAGCAAGTACCGGCGCATCAAAAGCGCCGTCCGCGGCAGCCGGTGAACCGTTCCCCAGTGCTCCAGGCAGCCGGGAAGCTCGGCTGTCCGCTTGCGAGCGCCGCCGCTGCTCCTGTTGCTGCTGAAGTCCCCATGTAGCGCTGCTACGCCGCCCAGTCGTGAGCTGTGGGGCCTCGAAGACCTCCGGCAGCAACCGATCCGCTAGGAAGCCGAACCATCGGCGTATTGACTTGGCATTTGCCTGGGCGTGAATCGTGTACTGCAGCAGATTTGTTAGCAACGGCAGCAGACCGGCTTCATCTCCGGGTAGGAGATGCTGCAGCACGCGGCGGCCGCGTTCGCTGTCAAGCCGGTCTCCCTCCTCGGCATCCTTTCTCCAATTCTTTTGAGGCGACACAAGGCGAGAGCATGACGCCCTTCCCGACGAAAGCGGCGTCCTTTGGGCGCTGGCGACTGGAGCGGCGGACATGGACTCTATCATATCAATTAACACATCCATGGCGTGCACCACCATGGCGTAAAAGGCACCGCTGTATGCTGCGCACTGCAGCATGCAATCCGCCGCGTAGAGCTGCAACGACGACAACTCCGCGTATCGCGCATGGGTCTTTGAGACGAAGCAGATAGCCAAGAGATACAAGCATATCTCATGCAGCGCAGCGTCACGGGAGGCCCACGTGGTGGAACGCACTACCGCCGATGCAGACGAAGTCGACGAACGAGACGGAGACTCTTCTCCGCCGTCCGGCGGCCGCAAATCCGGGCATGTGAGCAGCATCAATATATCTACACACTGACCAATGCGCTCCACCGGGGTAGGGTCGCTGTCCAACAGTCGCTCCAAGGATGTGGAAGCCCTCGCGATCGTCATCGCGCGGCGCTCCTTGCCGGCAGGCGAGACAGAATCGAGCGATCCTTGACGGCTCGCCGATCTGGACGCGCCGGCGCGGGATCGCTGGTGCGCGGGTGAGCCACCGTACACTGCGCTCTGGCGCGGTCGCTTTGTCGAGCTGTGTGCCGGTGTCGTGGTGGCGGTGTCGGGCGCGAGAACGGCTTCCATCGCTGCAGCCATTTCCGCCGCCAGCCGCTCCACGACCCCCTCTGACGCCATCTTGTCCAGTAACCTCGCCCGCAACTTCGAATTTCCAAACGCGGACATGTTTGCCAGACCGCACAAGCCTCGCAGCGGTGCCATTCGCATCATGCTCGCGAAGCCAGCGCGGCTCGCCACAACATCCGAAATGATACGCTGCTTCTTCTCGTGCACAGCCATCTGCAGGCCGTCGTAGCGCGCCGAGCACACCGCCGGCGGCAGCGCAGCGTCTAACAGGAACTCGACCAGGTAGCATTCGCGCAGGTAGTCTGCGACGCGTCCTTCGATGCCGCAACTGCGCCACAAGCTCTCCAGCTTTTTCATCTCGGCGTGCAGGTTTCGGTTACCGACTACGATGTCCGCGACTGAGCCGGGGCCGTCACCGTACGGCACGTCATCCTCCTCCTCCAGACGCCGCGCGGCGCAGGTAACAAAGGCGAGCAGTAGAAGTGTACGCGTGTTGGTGGAGACACTCTGGCAAAGATTCACCGACGTATTCGCGTACACGAGCAGTGTTCGAATGCACTCGTCCAGCTGCAGCGCCAGCCGCCTGTCCGGTCGCTGTGTCGGCGCGGGCGCGGAGGCGGAGAACAGGGCTTGGCACGTCAAGTGGGGCTTACTAAGGGAGCTGGCTAGAGGCACAGAGCTGGGTCTACGGCTCCAACCATCTGGTGGTGTTGTGGAGGAGCCGGTGCTGCTTGAGCCCGCCAAGCATGGATCTCCGTTCATGAGCGTCGCCAGGTAGCCTGGATCTCTCCACACGAGGGCGTAGGCTTGTCGGACAAGTTTGAGCGCGTCGGTGGACACCCGCTTGCTCTTTGAGAGTAACTTTGCCTCGAAGATGTTCACGGCTGTGAGGAACAGAGGCGCAGAGAGTGGCACGTCTAGATCGATGACGCTGGCAGAGGCGAAGGTCGGTGAACCCGTTGTGGTGGGAGATGCGGCGGGAACCTTTCTGCACTTGGCCATCGACGGAGAGGAGCCGCCGCCCTTGAAGGTGCCATCCAGCGTCGCCTCCTCGTTGTCGGCGCGAGACGGCGAGTGCCGCGGCGACGTGGAGGCGGACGAGTGAGGTGAGCCGCCACCGACACAGCTGCTGCTGCTGCTGCCCTCTGGGGGGAAGGAAATGGCCGTCACATCATCCTCGGTGAAGAGAGGCTGGTGCTGGCGTAGCTTGTCCAGAAACCTTTGCAAGCCTACCCGCAGATCATCCTCCTCTGCGGCAGAGATGCGGATCTGACTGCGCGCGCGGGACCGCGATACCGTGCGCTGTCGCATGACTCGCCGATCATGAACTTCGCGCACAAACGGAAAAGGGAAAAGCGGCAGGAAAGGATAGAGGGACGAAAACAGAGACCGGGCGAGTGCAGCGGCTCTTCACTCGTGCAGTGCCGCACACCGAGGTCCGCTCAGAGACGAGAGAGTACGAACCACTTCTCAAAGAGAAGACAACTGGATCTCGTCGAAGCCCCGTCGGGTGCGAATGGAAGATGCAACGAGCGGCAGCGGAGGAAGAGATGGGGAGCAAGCAGAAGCAGCAGAGGAAGCACACGTATCCTCACCCAAAAAGCTCACGATCTGGGCAGTGCGCACAGAGAGAAGGACACGAGGCACAAGCAAATGAATGCGAAGAACGAGCGATAAAAAAGTCTCGGCGCGCAGTCAGCAGGGTGGGGCAGGGGAAAAAAGGGATGGAAAAAGGCAGCACACCGCAAAAAAACGGATGCCTGTATGTGTACGTGCGTACGTGTGTGTGTGTGTGTGTGTGCCGCTCCGTGTGTCGGGGAGGGGGGTTCGTTTGTGAGTTGGGAGTAGCCGTGATGGTGTAAGTGGTGTTTCGGGGGTAACAAAACGGAAACGGTGAAGGCAAAGAGCACACACACTTGTGAGATGAGTGGATTCGTCGATCTACGAATACTGTAAATGAGCTTGCGGAGCGTGTGTGTATGTGTGCTTGAATGTGATGTGCGTGTGTGTGCGTGTGTGTGTGCGTGTGTGTGTGTGTGTGTGTGCTAATCAGACACGTTACCAAGTGTAAAAGGACTCTGCACAGCGGCACAGATGTATCGGAAACTCCCCGCAGAACTACGCCAATAGTAAGAGGGTGAGAGGGAGGGAGGGAGGGTATACACGTGCGCGTGTGTGTGGAGAGGGGGGTTGACTATTACACCTGCTCGGCACATTTCAATCGCGGAGCGAGAAGACAATGAGCAAAAGAGAGACCGTATACTCCATTGCTTGGTGCGTTGGGCGGACGGGAGCGGGGCGAGGGGGTCGAAGATGCACGGGCGTGTGTGGACAGAGAGGCGAGCACTGCCGCGAAGAGTGAGGTAAAGAGAGAGGAGACGGCTCTGGGGAGTGCAGAGGTCGTCATGATAGGCTAGTAGGCAGTCGCACGTACAAAGCTGAGTCGTTCGTTCCAACTCGTTCGCATCCACCATACACACGGCCGAGGCCAACTCGAGTCCGTCCACTGTAGGAGCATTGAATCCGTGTGCATCCACGTGGGCCAATCAGCGTACAGCTCGATTCATATGGAAGCATGTGGCCGGTTTCAGTGTGGTGTGTGTGTGTGTGTGTGTGTGTGTCACTCTGAGTGAAGCACGCACACCTACGCACTTCTTTTGCTGCTGAGGGGAAGCGAGGCGGATACGCAAACAGAGAGGGAGAGAGAACAGCATGCAAGGCAGAAAAGGAGGAAGAAAAAGGAAAACGAAAACATCGTGCCGCTGCCTTTCGAGAAGACACACACATGCACCACATACACACCTCCATCACATACCCGCACTCCAATGCGCGCGCAGGTGAGCCGGGCAAAAGAAGGACAGATGACTCTGCAAAACGTGAAAGAGAGATGGTGCGCTCAAGCCGTCTTCAAGCCAAAGCTCAGCCATCATACAAAAGAAAGATCGTCGACTGCCAACATGAAATTCGCAAACGGTGTCGGGTGCGGAGTAGGAAGGCTCGCACTCACGGAGCACGAGCGGGGTGCATTCTCACTTGCCACCTGCTCCTCGTACAGGGCTGTGCGACGCTCCCACTTCCATATCTTCGTTGTGACGCTGGCCTCCATATGCGGGTTTGCTCAATAAGCCGCGTCTTCTCTCTTGTGCAAGGGGGTTGACAGTGTTCAAAAAAACGCTGGAGTCGGCTCGTCCTCCAGCATGCGACGGCGGCGCTCCTGCTCCTCTGTGCGCTGCATCCACGAGCGGAACAGCACCGCCTGCACCACCTTGTCCAGCGCGTGCAAGTACTCGACGTGAGTTCCCAGGGCGTCTGTCTGGCGGCTGTCACTCTCAGAGTCTGCCTCAGCCTCCACCGACTCCTCGCGGGCTGGGGAGGGCCCCTTGTATGGGATGCCCAGGTAGCGGCACATGTGGAGGCAAGACCGGTGCGAAAGGCAGAAGGCGAGAAGCTCACCAGCTTCGACGAGGAGAGTCTGCGAAAAGCGCGGCGCGCCGAGCGGCCCTATGCCAGAGGAAACGATCTGCTTGCTCTCAAACGTCTGCTTGCAGGTGGGGCACGTGATGCTGACACTGGATGCAACGACGTCCGCCTCGAGCCAGCCTCCGCAGTCCTGGTTGGGGCAGGCCACAAACGTGCGGCGCTGCACGCCTTTGTACTCTTGAAGAAGCCCCACCAACGCGTCCTCCACCGCCTGCAGCACCTCCTCCGACCCACGCGACGTGTTCTCGGCAGACAGCACCGATACCGCGTTCGCTCCATCACGATACACCAGCACACGGCAGCAACGACCCATGAGCCACAGTGAGTCTCGCCATCGGTTATGTTCCTCGTCCGCCTCCCGCAGCCGGAAGCCGTTCAGCAACAAGTCCTCATCATCCATCCCACCCACCGCAGGTTGGTAGACAGTGACTGACTTGATGAAGCGGTGCAGCTTGCACTGAAACCGCCACCAGAGCTCGTCAGGAAGGAGGTTGAACTCCAGCCGCACCCGAACCCCGCGGTGAAACAAGACGGGTGCCAGCTTCTTCAGTGACTGCGGTGTCTCGAGTGGTGCGAGCGAGGGGACGTAGTAGCGGGTGATCTTCTGCGACTTGATAACCGGGCGACCAACACTAGGGTCCACAGGCACCTCCTCCGCCAGCACCTCGAATTCGTCGGACTCCACCTCGACTGGATAAACGAGCTGCATCGCCTCGAGCAGCTCCAGGCACATGGCTACATCCGCGTCGTCCGGAGGGCGACGCAGGAAGTCAGAGAGGGGCTTGTGGAAGAGTACACGCGCCAGCGGCCATCGCAAGTAGCCCTTCCGCATCAGGCACATGTCAGCCATCTCAGCATTGCTCACCAGGTACTCGAGGCCGCCAATCATGCTGCGCATGTGCAGTGGGGTGCGCAGGAGGTGAGCATAGGAAAAGAGCGAGGCAGCCATGCGGTTTAGCCAGCGAGGATAGAGAACGATGAGGGGGTTGGCCTCGATGGAGTACTGGTTGAAAAGGTACACCATGTCCCAGCTGTGCATGAGGCGCGCGACCTGCAGCAGCTCCTCCTCCGACTCGATGCCGACGTTCACCGCCATCTGCACAAACTCGCTCAAGCGCATCAGTAGCTTCACCGGATGGCGTCGCTTCACATCCTCAAGGCTCTCTATCAGCTTGGCGTGACGTCCGGGCACCACCGCCGCGGGGTACTCGCGGTCTGCGAAGCAGTCCTCCTTCAACAACGCCCCGAGATACTTCAGCAACGCGCTGATCTTCTCGCCAGAGAGGTGCCGCAGCGCGTTTCCAGCGGCGATGATGAGGCGCGTCTTGCACGACACGGCGAAGTTGCCGACAATGACTCGGCGCGCGTAACGCGGCTGCGCGAGGTGGGATGAGATCTGCCCCTTTGAGGATGAAGTAGCACCTCCGGCTGCCGTGGATGAAGAGGCCAGCGCCGGCGCCCCCAGCGTCGTCGGCGTCGCCGTCGTGTTAGATGCAGCGATCAGGTCGTCAATAAACGAGCGGAGCTTTCCCTCGACCTTGTTGAGGATCATCTCGACACTCCGCTGCCCCTGAACGCGAAGCTCATCGAGGTGGGTGGCCACTAGCACGATACGGGCGTGCGGGTACTTGGCGAACACCTCCGCAATCCACCGCTGCAGCCGCTCCTCCTCGCGCACGTTGATACCACTGCTCAGGAAGTCCTGCTCCACGGCCGAGAGCTTCCAGACCAGAACAAAGATGGAGCGCTCCGTTAGGAAATACGTGTGCGAGTGGTAAGACTCCTGCCCCGCGAAGTCGGAGAGGATTATGTGAACGGAGTCGCCATCGATCGTCATGGACTTCTCCTGTACCTCGACGCCGCTGGTCGTGCGCACCTCTGGCAGGCTCTTGAAGAAGAACGGCTCAGACTCAAAGCACTTGCGCAATGACGTCTTGCCCACCTCCTGGTAGCCTAGCAGGATGATTTTGCGGCGGTGCACCTGCTGGTTGCGGAAGCGAAGTCGGGGTACGCCCTGCACCAGCTTCATTATCCCGCGCGGGTGCAGAGAGTCTGCGTTGGCCGCTGTCACCGAGGACGACGAGCTGTGCACCACGTCACTAACCGCGTTTTGCAGCACATAGCGAGCCATCAGGCTTCTACCCTTCGTCTGCTCACGCATCTGACGGAGATACTCCTGCAAATCCGACAGCTGCGGATCACCACCGCCGGTCCCGCCGTTCCTCTTGGTTGCGGTTCTCTCGGATGCCGCAGCGGCATGAGGCGCCGATTCATGCACGTCCGGCGCCACTCGCCCGCGAGTGATGGGGAGGTCGTTAGCGGCTCGGGGCTCTGCAGAGGTGTGAAGCACCTTACCCTGAACAACTGCGCCTGCTCCCTCCTTTCCCGCAACCGCCGGAGCCATCACAGCCGACGCGACAACGGTGGCGACGGCCGTTGAGGGGTCGACATGTGCTGCGGCCTCAGTGGACGACACCACAGGCCTGGCCTCTACTGCCTGTGCTCGTGTTGGTGCCTTGGGTGGGGGTGACTCAGCACCGTCGCTGTAAATGCCGGCTGCCGCATGTGAAGGCGCGCTAGCCTCTTCGGAGATGGCGCGGCGAAGTGGGGTTTGCCCGCTGTCAGCGTTGTCATCGCGAATGGGGAAAGTAGTGCTAACTTCTTGCACCAGGTTGGGCCCCAGTGGGGGAGGTTGAGTTATCGCTGCTTCGCTTGTCGCTGTCGGGTGCACCGGAGACGCCTCTAGAGAGCTGTCGTCGCTTCTATGGAACATCTTCAGATCCCCTCTCACCTGCTGCAAATTTTTCTGTTTACCTATTTGCGTGTGTCGGGGAGGTTCGGGGAGGGGAGGGGGCTCAATGCCGGGCTCTGTGAAACGAGAACCAAAAGGGAAAAAGGCAGACGAGAAGGGAAACAGATAAGGCAAGGCACCACAACAGAGAGAGAGGTAAGCGAAAAAAGAAGAGAGAGCAATCTTATAACCCGCGCGCACGTCCATGTAGGCCAACGCGTGAGCGACTGGCTTGTATGTGGATGAGCTCTTTGTATACGTTGCTGTGTTGCACCGCCCTTCTGTGCCAGTGCAGGGACAGCAAAGAAGAAGTTGGCAGCTGTGCGTTCTAATCTAAGGTGCCCATGTGACCACCACGCGTGAAGGGCAAACCCTCTGACGAACCGAAGTGCGGTGTGCAGCTCTAGGGATGTGACAAAACAAGGAAACAAAGGAAAAGTGGGGGCGCAACGGGCGTAAAGCGAGATGATCAGCGTGAGATGCTGGCTTTGCACGTCGGAGGATGCCGTGTAGTGGGTTGATCGGTGGGCCACACGGAATACTGACGGTGCAAATGCAGCGCTTCGCCGTGAAAGAAGCCGAGGCAAGCACAACTGTTCGGTGTATTTTGGAACGTGCCCGTTGCGGGCGCCGGGCAACGGCAAGCAGCAGCTCCCCATCTTCGCGACCTTTCAAGTAGAAAACGGAGCCTCGTAGACGCGGCATAGTGTCGTCATCCATTTCGAAACGCTTCCATGGTCACTCACGCCACAGCGGATATTGTACGGCTTGAGAGCCATGCAGCGAGGAAAAAGAAAGGGTCAAGGGAAGAGAAACGCAAGGCACAGCCTTCGCCCACTTGAGGACGGCAACAGTGCCTGGGATGATGCCTTTGCGACAGTGTGCCTTCGCCCCCTCCTCCCTCCCCCCTTTTACCCCTCTGCCGCCGCCGCTTGTAACATTTGTTTTTTTTTCTTTCGTTATTCCAATGTACATTGGTCATTAAGCTGACGGACATTGATTGATGGCCAGGGATAGAAAAGGGCACACAAGAGAAGCGAGAGAAGAAAGAGGTAGAGCCCACACGAGCAGCCACCCATCCTTCCTTTTTGTTGACAAGCAGCGGGGGTATGCTCTGCAGAAAGTGCAGGGTTTGAGGCACCTCGGACACAAGCCGGAAACATACGCATGCATGCGGGCTGAGCAGCGGAGATCAGTGTAAAGAGGTGTAGATGTAAAAGGAGAGTAGAGATAGACTCTCCGAGCCGTAGCATCAGCCTTCCTCGTTCTGCTTCTTGTAGATTCGTGTGTGTCCGTCGCTGTCATGGCAAGCTCTCTCCATCTTTCTCTCGTTGCACCCCTCTCTTCGCCCCCTCTCCTCTTTGACCCCACTGGACACATATACACAAAACGAACAGTAGAAGGGGGCAGTGCCCACTGAAGAGGTGATATTCGCTCAGAAATGCACACAAACGCACAGCAAACCATATGGGGGCACACAAGCATGTACGGACGCAGGAGGCCTCAACGACAGAAGCACGGCAGTCACAGAGGAGAATCAGTGGCAGAAGAGAGAACGACAGAGAAAACGAGAGAGTTCCCAGAGGCGCGCACAGGCGCGGAAAGCGAGGAGACCAGGAAAGAGGAAGGCGGCACAAGGTCGAGCGGGAGATGGTGTATGATGGAGAAGACCTACTACATTCATGTGAGCTCGACTCCTTTGCCTTTGCTTTAGAGACCTGCCCCCAGCCCCGGCCCTCACCTGGAGCCCCCTCCGACAGCTTTGCTCTCTCGCGCCACCCTGGGTGGCACTGCTGTGGCTCTGCTCCCTCTTTCTTCGTGCCATCATCTCCTCCACACAAAAACGAAAAGGGAAAACAACAGCATGCACGCATTATGCACACACTCGCATACACACACAGATACAAACATCTCAGGAGGCACGCCGCCACAGACAGTTAGATAGAGAAACGCGCAGGCACGTCTTCCGCCACAGAGAGAGAGAGAACCAAGTCATGCACGAATAGGCACTGGGAAAAAAAGAAGAGCAACGCAAAAAAGGGTAACGAAAAAATGAGGAAAACGGGAGGAGATCGACAAGTTGTGAAACACACACACAGGCACCGCATCACACTCGCTCCCCCACACACACGCATCTATCAGGGGTGGCGTGCCATCCGTGATGAGAGGCAGGGTCTTTCTTCCGCTGCATGAACGCAGAGGCGACAGGCACGGTGCTGTCTGCGTCTCCCCCATGGCACGATAGGCTACATGCCTCTCCATCACTTTGCTCCCCCACCCCCATCCCCACACACACTCCTCCTTTCCCGTCCCTATCACACACTCTCCTCTTTCGGCGAGGCGATCGATGGGCGAAGTAAAAAGAGAGCAGGAAGCGAAGCAGCGGCCGAAATGACTGCAAAACCTCACATGAGATGGAGGCGATCACAAGAAGGGGAGAGAGAGGGAGTAGCAACGAGACGTGGGAAGCACTATAGGAAGTAGGCTGGTACCTCGTTCCGCTGACCAGCCTCGCGCGCCTCTGCAGGCGCAGCCTCAAAAATCTTGAAGTTCTTGTTCAGGTGCTCGTCCAGCTCCAGAATAGACGCAACGTTACCACAGCGGTAACAATAGTTGGGCGCCGACCAGACCGTCACAAGCGTGTCATTGAACATAGCCTTGTATCCCTCCATCACCAGCTGATGGGAGCGACAGATGAGGTCTAGCTTGTTTGTCTCGTTGAACTGGCACACGACATCACCGCCGAACAGGTAGCCGGCGCCGCGCGGCGACAGGCCCCAGCCGTCAATGTCCTCCGGATCGGACCAGAGCAAGTCGCACATGGCGCCCTCGTGCGGTACCTCGCAGTTACGGCGGATGGAACGCATCTGGTCCACCGTCTGTATCGATGGCGACAGACCAGCGTGCACGCAGAAGATCTTCCCTTCCACGACGCTCGCTAGGGGCAAGAGATCGAACACGTCAGTGCAGTAGCGCCACACGTTGATGCTGCCGTACTTGCGCAAGCACTCATCGTAGAAGCCGTATACCTGTGTAATTTGGCGCGACTCGTGATTTCCGCGAACCAGCGCAACGCGACGAGAGTACTTGATCTTGAGTACAAGTAGTAACAGGAACGACTCTACGCTGTGGTAGCCTCGGTCTACGAAATCGCCCATGAAGACGTAGTTTGTGTCCGGGATTTCGCCACCGACGCGGAAGAGCTCCAGGAGGTCGTAGAATTGGCCATGGATGTCGCCCACGATGGTGCACGGAGCCGGGATCTTGTGCACGTTCTCCTCACTCGTGAAAATCTCCTTCGCCTTCAAGCACAGCCGCTTCACATCCGCCTCGCCGATGTTCTCGCACCGGTTGAGGGTGGCGAGGTGCTCGTCAATGTCCAATATTTCTGTTAACATGTCGCGTGCGAAGACCGGGTGAAGAGGGCCGAAAATAAAGCGTCCTTCTGTCCTGCAGCACGCCAGAGGAAGCGAAACGCGGATGAGCGAGCCCCAAGGCAAGGGTTCGTGAGAAGAGCCACTTGCGTGAGGGGGGGAAGAACAAAAAACGTGCGGCGGCTGGCTGACCGATGTGTATGACAACACCACCAGGGAGAGCCAGGGAATACCAATGTATAAAGCAAAGAGCCACAGCAGCCCTAGGATGGAGGTGCGCCGATCTTGGTCACTCACAGGAAGCGAGACAAAACACTCAAAAGAAAGCACACACACACACAAGGGACGAGGGAAGTAAACCCCAAACTGCACAACCAAAAAAAAAAGGTAGAGACGAAAGAGGAGGGAAAGAGCTGTGGTGGTGGGACTGATGGGAGGGGGGGAGGTGATGATTGGTGAGAGTCAATGGGGAATGCGAAAGCAGAGAACAGGGAGAGAGGAGTAAAGGAAAAAAGTCCAAGACCCACTACACCTCCTCTATCTTCACGCCTGGTGGTGGATTACCGTTCGGTTGAGGTTTCGCTCTTTGCGTCAGTACGCTCTGCTTGAAAAGAGAGAAAAGGGAGGAAGCTCTTCGAGTGCCTTCGCCGAGATCCGGCAGAAGAAGACTTGGTAGTGAAAAATGCAGTAGAAAGCGAAGAAAACGAGAGAGAACAGAAGTGGATCACGACGAGAGAGGCAGAAGAGAATAGACACGAAGGTGTGCGAAGGATACCCGATCAGAGAGAGCTGTAAGAGTGAGGATGAAAGAGAAAGAAGATAGCGAAGCAACCAAAAGGCAGAAAATGGTAGAGAGGAGGGGGAAAAGATGCAACACCGTCGACTTCGAGATTCTCCGTTTCTGCTCTTCGTTTCCCCTCTTCAGCTCTCTCGCTGATGCTTGCTGTGTGTGTGTGTGTGTGTGTTTTGCCTCTCCGTTTGGCTGTCGCTCTTGTTTCACCTCAAAACTCCTGCTCTCCTTTCGTTTTGCTTGCTTGCTTTCCCTTTGTCTGTGTGTGTGTGTGCGCGCGCGTGTGCGTGTGTGTGCCGAAAAATGGCTTCGCTTGTTTTCGCGTTTGTGTGTGATGTATTTCTCTCCTTTCTCTGCGCACTAAAAACAAAGAGGAGAGGGGGAACACCAAAGAAAAAAAAAAACAGATGTGTGGCGGTGGTGACGGTCCAAGAGGAGAGACAGAAACTGGCGCCATCAAGGAAGAAAAACACGCAAGAACAGCAGGTAGAGAGCAAGGGCATCGAATGAAGGAAAGGTGTCGAGTAATCTGGATGACGGAGGAGGATAGAGGAGGAGCATGCCTGAGATACGCTGTGCGTAACGAGAACGATGAACAAGTTGATTTCGTCTTCTACTCGCTTAGCTTTCTCTGCCCGTTGCTCGCCGGCTGCAATTACCGGCGACGGCGCAGTCGAAGCGTGAGCATGCGCAAGACGACGCTTTCTTGCTATCATGCACACTGCACAAAACAACACTACACCGAAAGCCCATGTAAAAGTCATGGGCGGTCTTGGGGCCGAAGGTTTTTCCCTTTGTTCATTCGACTGCTCCCATGTGGGAATTGCATTGACACGTGGCAGTTGTTCGTGGGCCAAGATCTCTGTTCCACCGCGATGGCAATAATATACCTTACATGTGCATCGCGGTGGGAAGGGGCAGAGCGCTCTAAAACACCCCTGGGACGCAGCTGAAAGAAAAGGGAGCCGTTTGCGCAACCCGCAGAGAGAAGAACATCGTCGAACTTGATTAAGCAAGCGCAGAGAGACCTGCCTCAGAACGTGCGTACGCGCCTCTACAGCCGCTCCCGACTCCTCAGCTGTTTCATTTTCTTACTACGATGTTGAGGCGCATTTTTTACAGTAGGTGCATGGCGGCAGCGTACATATGATGTGTCTTTGTGCGTCCGAGCGCTGGAGAGCTCGGTGTGACGGCATTTACAGGGAAAAAAGGAAGCGCGAACGCAAAGAAAAGGCTGAATCGCTGTACATCGTCCCAGTAAGAATGAGCGCCATCGGCGTAGCAGTAAAGACTTATACTTCAAAAAAAGAGCTTTCTCTCACCGTGTCCACGCCGCCACAGCACACACGTTGAGCCCCGCCCCGCCCGCCCCGTCAGAGACCCATCGCACGCCGCGAAGCAGCCGCGCACACGCGTGGCGGCA
>NC_018259.1:1203785-1204627 GCF_000227135.1 Leishmania donovani | reverse complement strand
TACAGGGAAAAAAGGAAGCGCGAACGCAAAGAAAAGGCTGAATCGCTGTACATCGTCCCAGTAAGAATGAGCGCCATCGGCGTAGCAGTAAAGACTTATACTTCAAAAAAAGAGCTTTCTCTCACCGTGTCCACGCCGCCACAGCACACACGTTGAGCCCCGCCCCGCCCGCCCCGTCAGAGACCCATCGCACGCCGCGAAGCAGCCGCGCACACGCGTGGCGGCAATGCGCCAGCTCAGGCATGCGGGCAGCGTCTGCGCCCCAAACACCCCCCGCCCCCGCCTCGCAGGCTGCCTCACCGTCGCCCCCAGCCATGCTGACCGCCACGCGATGCATCGCCCGAGGTCGCTCAGGCTTCCCTACACCAGCAGGCAGTGCGAGGGCCGGGTGGGACACGTTCGAGTCACGCTGACACTCCGCCCAGCATACGGACGGCACAGGCGTGCGCACAGTGGCGGATCTCTCCCCAACGCAGCGCCATCCAGCACCTCACCGCCGACATCATTAGCGATAAGTCGCTCTGGCCCCCCTACGTCGTAGGCGCCTGACCCTGCCACCATGAAGGGTGGCTCGGCGCCGGCATGTATAAGGGGACTGCCAGGCCTCTCCACCGAGTGGGTGCTGCTGGGCCTTGATGCCACGCACCGAGGTGCCGCCCTCCCGTCATCACAGTTTGAGAGAAAGGAGAGGAAAACAAAAATAACTGCTTATCGATCCTCTTACCCACGTCCTGCCTGTCCTTTCTTGTTCCCTCAAAAAAAAGGTGCGGTGCGGTGAGCATCAGTGGTGTCGGTCGTAGTTGCCCAAGGCATCGGCCATGATCGCCCCCTCCAGTTCCCCG
>NC_018259.1:1172701-1203686 GCF_000227135.1 Leishmania donovani | reverse complement strand
GTGGCGGATCTCTCCCCAACGCAGCGCCATCCAGCACCTCACCGCCGACATCATTAGCGATAAGTCGCTCTGGCCCCCCTACGTCGTAGGCGCCTGACCCTGCCACCATGAAGGGTGGCTCGGCGCCGGCATGTATAAG
The DNA here is from genome assembly GCF_000227135.1 of Leishmania donovani. Classification (NCBI taxonomy): domain Eukaryota; phylum Euglenozoa; class Kinetoplastea; order Trypanosomatida; family Trypanosomatidae; genus Leishmania; species Leishmania donovani. The sequence continues at coordinate 1,203,547 of NC_018259.1, read as the reverse complement.
GGGACTGCCAGGCCTCTCCACCGAGTGGGTGCTGCTGGGCCTTGATGCCGCGCACCGAGGTGCCGCCCTCCCGTCATCACAGTTTGAGAGAAAGGAGAGGAAAACAAAAATAACTGCTTATCGATCCTCTTACCCACGTCCTGCCTGTCCTTTCTTGTTCCCTCAAAAAAAAGGTGCGGTGCGGTGAGCATCAGTGGTGTCGGTCGTAGTTGCCCAAGGCATCGGCCATGATCGCCCCCTCCAGTTCCCCGTGATCCATACTACCCCCTTCAACGAAAGTGAGGTAGTCATAGTTTGCATACGCCTGCACCGTCGCACTAATCGTTTCGCTGTATTGAGGCTTCTCGCAGTGCGCCCTGACAAATGGCAAGCTAGTGGTTTGCAGTTGGCGGCGTCGCAGGGTGGCTGAGGCGCTGCCACCGCTGTAGAAGCTGCTAAGACTTTCGGCTCCGCTAGCTTCGCTGTGAGCGGCGCGATAGTGCGACAGCATGTGATGCTTCGTAGAGAGGCCGTCGCTCACCGCTACTTTGCCGCTGCTTGAGTTGGCAGGGCCGATTCCAGGATTTCCATAGAGGCGCTCTTCCTCCTCCCGCTGCAACTCAGCCAGAACCTCAGCGGAAGTGCGCACCTTGGGTGGTACTGTCTTTGATAGGTCTACAGTGGCGGAAGCATGTGCATGGGCTGCAGAAGTGGAGCCTCCGCAGGCATGATGTCGCCGGCGGCGCGCCTGCTCATACTCCGACTTAAAGGCCGGATTCTTGGCATCAAACTCTGCCCTTCGCTTCATCTCCTCCTCGCGCCTCAGCTCAAAGGTAGACTGCACCTGCCGATTGGCCTCCTGAGTCTGTCGCACGCGGTCCACAAAAACACGCAGGTCCTCTGGGCTCAGCTCCACACCTGGGTCCATGGAAGGGCAGCAGGCACGCGCCCTCGACTCGAGCTCTGCACGCAGCGTGCCGCTGTCGTACAAGGCACGCTGCTCTGGGTCAGAGAGAATTCCATGGGCAAAGCAAACCTCTTTGAAGACATCCGACCCTTCTGGGTTTTTGTCGGGGTGGTAGAGCACCGCAAGCCTATAGTAGCCCTGGCGAATCTCGCGCTGCGTGGCGTTCCGCGAGACACCGAGGACCTCATAAAGGGCAGACGTGCCTCTCAGTGCATAAACGCTGTCGTCGCTCATCTAACGGGCTGTCCTCTTGGGCAACAAGGAATGAGAAAGAGAAAGGATGTGCTGCCGAGCCACTACGGAAGCACTGTGAGGTAAAATGGCAAATGCCGTCGAAGGGGTTGAGTGTGTGTCGACCGCAAAGCGGCGTCGCATAGGGTGGATCGAGAAAAAAGGGGAGGGGAGGGGGCGCAGCTGAGTGCGCCTTGGGGCTTTCGGTGCTCTGAAAGAAACCCGAAAGGTGCGAACGCACGTCTGCTGAAGATCAGTCGTTTGAACATGCGAGGGGCAGTGGCAGAGACGAAAGGCGACAAGGAAAAAGAGGCGGAGATGGAAACTGAGGTGCACATGAGGCAGAGGCCCTTCGTTCGTATGAGGGTATCGCGCTTCGAGACGGTAGTCAGCGGTAGCACGCTGAGCCGACATATTCGCTTCTCTGATGACAAAGGACTATCACGGCAAGCCCTCGTGAAATTTTCAGCCCTCCTCGCGTTCTTATAGTTTCCATAGCTGGTGCTTACTGCACTGGGGATACACACGCGTATTTTACCGCCTTGAACTCTTTCTTTCTCGGCTCCGTGAAAAAAGCCGACCGTGGCGATGCAGCCGATGGTCTGAAAACCTAGGCAAGAGAGGCCGAAAGAAAGGCGCTGTACCGGCACTGCACACAAGCATACACACGTGCACAAGTGTGTACACCCTATGCGGCCCAAAACCCGGTCTTTTTCGTGGCGCGGCCTCTGTTCTTCATGGTCCGCGCAGAGTAGCTCTTACCACCGAACCCTTTCTGCTTGAGATCACGCATCACAGCCCCGCCTTTTCCGGTGCCGCAGGAGCCAGCGAAACCCTGCACTACGCTCCGACCCTCAGACCTCCCTAGCCACGGGCACATATACCCCTCCGCCTGCATGTAGATGGATCGCTCCTTTCGCTTCCGCTCCACATACTTTGCAAGGAATCGTTCCTTCTGCTTGCGCGCTGCAGAGCGAGTGAGACGCCCACGAGCCTCCATCAGCTGTGCCTGCACTTCCTCAGGAAGATGCGCTGCATCGCTCGTCTCCATGAAGAGATCGGCCCCCGCATTGCCCTTCTCTTGGTCTGCCAGAAGTAGCTCCTCGTACGCGCCAGCGCCAGACTTGGTGGCAAAATGGGCGAGCTCATCGTCCTTGCTCACAGCCAGCTGCTCCACGGACACGGAAATCATGCTTCGCGGGATCAGCGTTCCATCAATGGCGGTGACGTAGTGAGCATCTGGGTCGAGCATTGCGGGGAGCGGAAGCGCTTCGAGAGGCCGCTCCTGCAGGAGCACAGCGTCAACGCGGTACGGCGGCGGTGCCGGAGCCTCGTCTGGCACCGGACTCAACGTATGAGACGACAAAGTGACGCCCGCGTGTGTACGGTGCGGAGGCGACGCTGCGTTGGCGGTCTTTTCGCCTTTGTCCCCGATGCTACCTGCAACGTCCTGCCTCGGCTCCCCCTCATCGCGCGCACGCTCCAGTATATCCTCCAAGGAGTCTTGGCTCGTCTGCCTCTCGCCTGCGAGGAGCGGCCGCACGCGGAAGCGCCGGCCAGCGCACACGTCAGCCGCGCCCGCCTCGGCATTGTGGTCACCGCATTCCTTCCATCGCGCAGGAAGGCCCCCCACACGGCTTACCGATGCCGTAACCGTGTCCTGCTCTTCGCTGGCGCGCAACAGGCCTGCGACATCGCCTGGCAGCGGCAGCGACGTTGCAGCAGCAGCCGTCGAGGTAGATTCGCAGAGATAGGTCGTGGTGGGAAGCACTTTTTCCGCACGCTCTCGTTCTGCAGCATCGTGTTGGCAGGCTGCCCTCAGCTTTGCGACGCTCTCCAGATGGCACACCGCCACATCTTTGGAGGAGAGGCGCCGCGCAGATACGTTGTTTTCGCGAAATCGTGCTTTCATCTCCTCGTGGTGCTCTACCATGCGTGCCAATGACATGTTGTTGTTCTCGGGAACCACGAACGACTCTACTGGGTATCGCAGCTGAACCTCATGAATACGATCAGCCGTCGGTGGCGCATAGCTCAGCTTGTGCATGTTGCGAAAGGAGAGCTCCTCTGAGTGCAGTAGGTCTTGCGTGCAGTAGTAAACGATGTCGTGCTGCAGCAGCTCCAGATTACGCGAACGGTTTGGTTGTAGGCGGTTCGCACTTACGCCGAGAATCGGTACTTGATCGGTGCCTAGAAACTCAGACACTTCCTGCATATTGCGTGCCACACCGTCTTGAGGCAGGTTCGCGCGCGTAAAAAACCCCTGAACGTGTGTTTCTGGTCGCCTGACCCTTGGATGTACGAAGCCATCTTTTCCTACTCGATCAGCCGTCCGCTGCTGCTCGGCGTAGTGGCGCCAGTGACGGTCGATCTTGGTGAGCACGACACTAAAAGGAATGCGTTCCCGGGAGAGAAAAGTTAGAAGCTCCTCATCACGCGGCTGGAAGGACACTGGCGTCCGCGCCGAGGACTCCATGAGCCAGTATACCCGCTTGAGATTACTTCCGTTGCGCAAGGCCAGGTAGCGGAACAGAATCGAAAACGCGTTGGCCTGCTCTGCTAGACGCTGCCCCATCTCACGGCCTCGCCAGCCACCGTAGCCTGGCGTATCCACCAAGAGAAGCGCGTCGCCCACGTTGAAAAACTGCAGAAGTCGCGTAGTGCCGGCAGTTGCCCCGGCTTTGCCCAGCCGGTGATTATGCAGAAGACACGAGATAAGGCTCGACTTGCCGCACCCTGGCTTCCCAATGAAGCACACTTCAGGGAAGGAGTGCAGACCTTCCGGGAGAGCCGTCAGCATTTCCACATTTTTCAAATGTCTGTTTCCTCGGCCAAACACCTCATTGCTGAGGTTCTCGAGAGCCTCAGCGCGCTTGATACTACCCTCCCATACTTCGCCTAATCTCGAGCTAGCGGCTGCCGCCACCGCTGCAGTGGCAGGGGTGGCTGCGGCGCTTTTCATTGCGCGATACGAAATGCGCGGAACACCACGAAGAAGCAGAGAGAGTTGCAGCATGTAGAAAAGGGCACAGAGGTGATAGAAGTAGTAAAAGACACCCAAAATACAACGGCAGAAAGCGTATGCGCAGAGAAAAGGCTGCAGCTCCCACAATCCTTGGTTGCCGAAGTGAGTGCCGTGGTGGGTATGCCTCTGTGTGTGAGTGCGTAGAAGCTGACGCCTTCGACTCGCCAACCGACTGTTGCCCAGCACCGAGAGAGTAAGAACGATAAGCCCCCTCACCTCGTCTCCGCACACCCATAACGGAAGGCTTTCGCACGATCGTGGGCGAAAGGCAACGTGCGACAGTATCACGACACGTCAGCTGATGGATTGCTGCATCCCTTCCGAGAACCGCAACGAAAGAAAGGTGGGAGGTGATGGGGAGAATCAACGATATGGCACAAGAAGCCTGAAATGAGAGGAAGCACCGACTACCTCACGTCCGTGTGTATTCATGGAAGAAGCAACCGCCACGTAGCTGCTCAGAGAGAGATACCTCTTCAGGCGACACAAAAGCAACCGTTGGCAGCGCTTTTGAGCCCCATCGCACGGCAGCATGGTCAGGCCCAAAACAAAAACCACAACGGTCTCCCGTATAGACTTGTAGAGAAGGAGCGCCGTGAGGAAGAGTGGAGAAGCGGGTCCGAGTGACTCCAGGTGCCCCTGTCGAACTGCTGCAGTACTTGTTCCCTTTCCTTGATCTTTTTTTCTGGCGCATAGCCTATACAGACACAAATCCTATCTATAGTCACGAAAAAAACAACGGAAGACAAAATACCTTCACAAGAGCATCAACAGCGAGAGAGAAGACGAGGCAATGAAAACAATATAGTCGCACACAGACACATATTCATATGGGCAGTGCTTGAATTGAAGGCACACGTCAGCTTCCAGAGGCCAATGAGGAGCGCGTGGCCACTGGATTGCTGCACATAAAAGAATGGAACAATACATCTGCGCACCCTTGCAGCCAGCTGTGGTACCTCACGTTCCTATCCGCTTTCGTCTCATGCTGGCTGGATCTGGGAGAGATGCCACGCGGTGGGATTCGAGAAAAAAAAATGAAACGGCGACATGTACACACCCGATCCCAATGGCGGGATACACAGAATGTATAGATGCCGAGAGTGTCGCTTGTCATCGCTACCCATCAAAGACGACTCATGGCTGATACAAGAACCTTGGGTTTCTTTCCTCCTGAGGTTCCTTGATAACACGCACACAAGATCTAGTCAGCCATTATCCTCACCGATCAAGTTTCGTTTTCCCTTTTCGGCTCTGTAGAGAGAGGGAGGTACAGGAAGAAACACGTGCATTCCCTCAATCGAAAGCGTATGCGGGCGCATCCATTCGCACCTAGACATATGGAGAGCGAGAAACCATTACATAAACAAGCAAAGCGACGCTCACCAGCGTGATTCACTGCGCTTGACGGAGGGTGAGGGGAAATAAAGGCAAAAATGCCTCTTTTTTCACCTTGGTTTGAACATATATATGAATTTATATATATATATATATATAACGCGGCGGATCCTCCGTTGCAAGCCACCACGTAAATCAAGCACAACCGGTTCACTGCGTCACAGCCAACAACAGACCGGAAAAAGAAAAGAAAGGGAGAGAAGAAAGAGAAGGGGAAAGTCAAAAGTTAAACACACAAAAAGAAGTACATCAAGGCAAAGGCAAATAACGAAAGAAGAACCCACGAGGAGACAGTACAGGCGAGAGACGCAAAGGATACACAAAAAAAAAGTGCAGAAAACGTAAAAACGACATAGCTTGTCCATACAGTGCGCCTTTTCCGTTTCCCTGCAGTTGCTGCTTTGTTTGCCTTTTTTTTTTCGTTTCTTCATCTTTTTTTCGTCTCAAGAGAAGAGTCGATACGTGAAAGCGAAGCTTCCGTATCAGCGATACAGGGAGAGAACAAGGAAAAAAAAATGTGTAGCCGCATGCAAGAGAGGGAAAAAATGCAATGTTGCCAGCCCAACACATGCGTCCCTCATCGACAAATGCAGGGAGAGGGAGAGAGGTAGGGGAGAGCAGGGTGGAGCCTTCAGAGCCTATGAAAGCGATTATGAAAAAAAGTGGTCGAGGCATTCTACCATCGCTGCTCGCTCGTGCAGTCCGACATACAACCACATCTCACTGTGCTTGTCTAGCGCCACACTACCGCGCTAGTGCATGCAGAGAGCAGGCGAAACGTCTTTCCTCGGCCTTTCGAAAAATAAAACCGTTGAGTAGGCTGCCACGAGCGTAGAAGCACCAGGCTGCATCCCTACCTGCTTTCTCACGCGTCAACGCACACACAGATGCGACTAGCAAAGAAGTGTAGCCTTGCACTACCTGTGTTTTCGAAACCACCGCAATGGTCGTGCATGCGGCAGTGGTGGGCTCAACAAGTACAGCTGGACGTGGACGTCGATACAGGTCATCCCGCCGACTCAACCATTTCTGTGTAAGCGTGAATTTCCTCGTCCGAGTTATGCGTCTTCGCCTCGGTAAAAATCTCACCATCGCCCCTCGGCTGCGCCAGCTAGGCGGAGACTTCATGAAGCGAGATACTCATGCTCGACTCCTCGGATGACGTGAGCGAAATCTGCGTCGACGACGTCAAGGACATCGATATAGTTGGCAAAGCAGCCGCCTGAGGCGCCACTGCCGCTGACGTATCTTCCTGTCCCTTCACCTGCACCATGCGCGTCTTGGGGGCGCCCTGGTCGCCGTCACTGCGCACGGGGGTGTAGGTCACCTTCAGCATCTTGTCCGCGTCCGTCCCCTTCACCGTGTAGACCTTCGCATTCGCGGCGACGACGTTGAACTCATTGGTTTGGGGATCCTCGACCTCCCACTTTACGATCGACTCACCCTCCGTCCCGCCGCAGTACTCCACCTGAAGCTGGAGTTCCTTGCCCACGACCGGATCCCCCACAATGTTGAGCAGCTTCACCTCCGGCGCGCACGGCTCCACGGTGCCGGCGCGCTTTGCCGTCACAACCTTACCCGTTACGCCATCGAGGCGCACCGGCGTGAGCGAGACCTCGATCGAGCACCCCACATCCTTGTTGGTCAGAGTCACAAAGTTGTTGTTCGGCGACCCGATCTTTGTCATGTGGCTTCGCTTCTTGTCGCGGCGGTACCACTGGATCATGTGCGCGCCGCTCTGGCCGCCTGTGTAGTCATACTCGAGGGTCAGGGTGTGCTGCTCCATGAGCTCACCAACAATGGTGAGGTGGCTCACGCTGGGCACGGCAGCCTCGATTGGGTTGTTCAAGACACAGCGGCATGTCTCACCGACGACGCCCTCCGCATTGGCTGGAGTGTACTCTACGGCCAAGTACTGGCCCACGTCCTCCGGTTTCACTACGTACTTGGTGCCGTTGGCCCCAGAGATGGGTGTGTAATCGTTCTTGCTGCCCGCCTTGCGCAGCCACTGGTAGAAGCTGTCGCCCTCCTCACCGCCTTTGTACTCGACATCCACATCCAGCTGGCTGCCCTCGGCCAGGTTGCCGATGATCTTGATGGTTCGGCACTCCGGGGAGCAGGCGATCACAGGGTCCGTCGTCACGGACTTGGGCTCGCCCGCGGCCCAGTCGTTGCGGACAGGTGTGAATTCGGCACGGATGCGGCACCCGATATCGTGGCGAGTCACCTCGTAGCCAGCCCACGGGTCCATGACGTCCACAGCCACCTCATCGCCGCTTGGCGAGATGCGGTACCACACGAGAGACGAGTTGCCCTCGATGCCGCCGAAGTAGTCTGCCTCTGCCGTCAGCAGACCACCCTCCACCGCCACCCCGGTCACCTCGAGACGTGGGCACTGTGGCGGGGCCGGCTTGGTCGGCGTCGAGATGTCAAAGTAGAGGAAGGAGAACTCACCGTTGACGTAGGCCAGCACCTCAACGCGCAGGCAGCAGTTGATGTCCGCCGTCGTCGGTGTGTAGGTGAGTGTGTTCTCGTCCTCAATCACCTCATACGAGCCGCTCGGGGAGCTGCGCATCCAACGGATGTGAAGGATTGTGTCCTGATCCTCCTCCTGCGGCTCCAGCTCCGCCACCTTGTAGATGTTGCAGAAGCCCTGCTTGTACTTGGAGGGCATGCTGTTTGCTTCAGACACCTTCTCCACACCGTCCACGATGTAGCGGTATTCGTAGTCGCCCGCGGGGAGGTACAGGGTTGTGTGGAAGTATACCTCGTCGCCCTCAACGCATCGCTCGAGGCTTATCGGCTCCGTCCAGTTGTTCATGGACCCCACCACGAACACCTCCGAGGCCTCGCCGGACACCTTGAAGATGACAGGGTACAGGTAGCTGGACTGGAAAACTTCCGTGGTGCGCTGCGCGTACGGGCGCACATCCTGCATGCACAGCGACAGCGCCACTGGGTCACCCTCCATGATGTCGCCGCCCTCCTCCGAAACAGGAGCGAGGTTGATGGAGCACAGCTGCAGGTACTTGGCATCCTGGCGGTTGCGCTGCATCTTCACCATGAAGGCGGCAGCGGCCTTCTCCGGGTTCTCGCCCTCGACCGTGAAGCCCTCGCGCACGCAGTGGACGACCTTGCCCTTGTACTTATCTGCCTCAGCGCGCTCCTCGACCTGCACCGGGTTTCCGTCCACGGAGACGAGGTTCAGCCCGTTGACCGCGATAGCCATGGAACGGTAGTTGGGGGCATCTGTGATGGGGTTGCCCACCAGGTTAAGTGTGTGCAGGTTAGGCAAGGTCGGGTAACTTTCGAAGCTCGTGATGTTGTTGAAGTTCAGCGAGAGCACGCGCAGGTTCGGCAAGTTCTCAAGACCCGCAAACGAGCTGATGGCGTTGTCGCTGAGGCAGAGCGTCTCGATGGCGGCAAAGTTGGAAATCCCGGCGAGGGTGTCGATCTTGTTTCCGGTCATGTAGAGGTGGTGAAGATGGGGCGTGCGCTTCAGGAAGTCGACGGCGCCGGTGATCTCGTTGATGGACAGATCAAGTACGAGAAGCTGCTCCATCTTCACGTCACAGTCAAAGCTGATAAGCTCGTTTTCGCGCAGATACATGTACTCGGCATCGTAGTGGTCCAGGGTCACCTCACGCACGCTGCGGAGGTTCTTGCGGTTCATCCGCACGCCGCTCGGCTTGTTGGCGCCAAAGGGGCCCATGCCACGTCGGCCGTTGCGAGTCGACATCTTCGGTTACGACAAGCACCTGGCAATGAGCTCACACACAGAGACGGATCGACAAAAACGGAAGAGGTAGCGGTGCGTCGGGGTGTGTCTTTGTTCTGCCTTCTTGTTGCTGATGATGGTGCAGAGGAGGTGAGGCAGAAGAAAAAAGCGATTGCGCAGACGTTGTCGCTTTAAAAGATGGAAAACAAAAGAGGAAGAGGAAATGCGAAGGCCCTCGTTATTTCTTCGTGGATCTCAGACAGTGCACGCGTGTATGGGGGGAGGGGAGGGAGACTGGGAAAAGAATGGGAAGAGAATGGGAGAACAAGAAGGGAGTGGGCACGAGAGTGAAACGAGAGAGGAGGGAAAGACAGGGTTGCAGGGGGCGGGTTATCATCCTCAGGGTGTGTTCAGCGATGAAAGCGATCGCATCTGTCTCGTCCTCGACTGGGACAGAGAGGAAACTCTCTTCGGCCACCAATGCGCAACAAAGGCAGAAGACACCACTCGCCAAGACTTCTCACAACAAAACACTCTCACTGGCACAGTGTATATTCTGATTGGCTTTTTTTTTCGCCATATTTTGAACCTTGGAGCAGCTGTCGCTGAGACAGCGGTACGTGATGAGGAAAGCGCAAGAGAGCAAACACAAAACAAAAGATAAACGCCAGTGCACTTGAGTGAGCAAATAGGAAAGCAGCGGCAACATTGATGAAAAGAGGCACACTAGACAAAACCATGCAGGCGCGGCTTCGTTCCACGTTCGCCGTCACGTGCTCATGTCGTTCAGTAACATCTGGTTTGTCTCGTGAGTCATGGAGGCGTTGTGTGCGCGAAAGGACTGCACGACACTGCCTTGCTGCGGCCGGTGAGACTCCACGTAGGCGGTATCGAACGAGGTTTTGTGCACAAGCTCCACTACGTCCGATGCTGAGATGATGCCAACAACGCTGGCAGCGTTATCTGGGCTCGTGAGCGCGGCTACCTGGAGAGGAGAAGCACGGAGGTAGTCCAGAAGCAAATTGCACGGCGTGTCTGCGCTGTACCGAGGCAGCGGCAGGAGTGGGAGATCCCGGATGCGAATCGAAGCTCCTTCCTCGCAGTAAGCAAAGAAGAGCAAAAGCCGAAGCTCCAATACTTGCGTGACGTTAGATGGGTTTCCGACGTCGCTGTACACGGGAATGTGAGTTAGTTTGTGCGTCACCATGCTCTGTACCATCCGCTTGCTAACAACGGCGTCACGATGGACAGTGAAAGTTGCCCGAATGCTCTTCTTCAACACAGAGGACCCGACGTACTCCGATAGGCTCAAGACCCCCAGCATTATTTGGGTCTCAAGCTGGTGCATCAAGCGCGGCTCTCGTGTGTCCAGGCTGCTCTCGCGCGGCGGCGCGGTCTCGTCGTCATCGTCTCCATGGATGCCATAAAGCTGGGCGGCTCGATATCGGACCACCTCGCGCAGCTGGCCACGCTTGAAGGCGACACCTGATCGGCTCCCAACGCACCAGTCTAGCACTTTCCCAACGGGCCACGATATTGGTGCTGTGACTGCCATTAGCACCAGCACTAGATAAGCCAACGCTGAGCCCAGCGCCAGTGCGTGATGCGTGAACACTGCTTCGGGTATGATCTCCCCGCAGACGACCAGCAGGATCACGGACATGATGACTGCCTCGACGGGGGAAAAAAGGACATTGAACAACAGCGGCAGCATCTCAGTTGCGGCGGAGTCGACAACGACGAGAGTAACGAGTACCCAGTGCGGATTCTGCAAGACGAGCAGCAGCCGGCGCGCGCGTTGCCCCTCCACTGTCTCCGATCGCTGTGCGAGCACCTTCAGCCGATCCTTGTCGAGCGAGAAGACGCTGATGATGAGGCCCGCCATTAACCCCGCTAGCACCACCAGCGCCGTGATAATCACCATCAACGTCCAAATCGACACGTCAACCGGCACACCGAGTACGCTGTAGCCGTTCGCCATCGGGGAAGTGTGTGAGACTGTGTACATGAGTTTTGTTGGAGATGCTTATGTGCGTGTGAAGAAGAACGCAGAAGTTAAGGGCGCAGCTTGCGCTGCAGAAGATGGCGCTAGGGCACGGCAATCTAGGCCACGATACCCTTTCTTGTTCCTTCTTCGTTCAGACCACGCACAATGCACCTCTTCGCAAACTTTCCCAACGGCGCCAAATCGGTGCGTTTGCACCTATGCCCACACATCGGCATCGTTGCGTAAGAGAAACAGCGCGGAGAGCAGGGGAGAAACAAGATGTAGAAGAGAGGGAAAAATGAGATGCAGAACAGAACCAAGTGAAACGTCGTGTCGTGAAGCCCGAATCGACACTGAAATGTGCATCAGTGCGTACCTCGGCCCGTGAAACCTTCGTGAGAGAGAGACGATGAGGCGGCCCCGAGACGAGAGAGAGTTCATCCGGCACTTTGAACTTTCACGCACCGAGTCACGTATGCCTCCTTCGGCTGAGTTGTGCTCTCTTTTGACACTGTAGAATCAACCTGGCCTCTTTCTGCAAGCAAAAGAAAACAAAAGAGGGTCTTGATGCTCCATCCAAGACACAAATCCATGAAACCAAAATAGAGGTGCCCAGCGAAATACGCTCTTTGAGGCACCGTGAAGGAGGAAAAAAGCTCCCACGGCAGCTTTCACTGAGTACTGGTGTAGAGGAGACGCTTCGCCTGTGCTTACAGCAATGCTGAGTCGCTCAGCCGAGTCGGCGCGCCGTACTGACCTCTTATGTGGAGGAACGGCTGGGATTAAGGCGAAACAGACGTTCAAGGTGCTGGGTCGGCTGATCACATTTATGGGCTACTGGCCCATTCTCCAAAACCTCTCCATGAGCGCACCATCACCCACATCGGCGACAGCCTGCGCGGATCCATCTCGGCTTGAAACGTCGTCTCGCGAATCTACCCACTGACGGTGCGCAACGTCAGCAGCCCAACCTACCTTGTCACCAATCTTGCTTGTGAATGCAGCGCCGGACGGCGCAATGCCTTGCAGGTGAACAAAGACCTTAGTGGACATGGTGCTGCCTTTGAAGCGCTGAAGCAGCACCAGCTGCATATTTCCAACGCACACACCCTCAGACTCGGATCGGTAAATGAGCACGATGACCATCTTTGCCATGAGGATTTGCGTCACGTTTGCTGAGGCGTCGGCGTTCTCGTAGACTGGGATGAAGTTGTATCCCTTGGCGAACACCTCTGCAATGACGTATGGAAAGAGAAGGATGTCGATGTGCCACTTGTACATTTTTTTCGATTGGAAGTTGTACCATGTCTTTCGCGGTGCTCTCTGAAAAACCGAGCACGTTGCGCATCAGCATGATCCCCTTCTTTGTGAGGTTTTCCTCGCCGTTTTCCTGACTTTCGACGCTGTCCTCCTCCACTTCCGCGCGCTTTCCCCTTCTCTGCTCACACGGCTTGTATTCGAATAACGTCGCGCAGCTCGCGGAGCTGGAAAAAGACGGCATCCTTGTCGCCCACAACACCACCCAACAGCTGGCTTATCGGCCATGCCACAGGGGCCGTGATACACATGAGAACACGAATAAAGGGAGACAAGAAAGCGGACACCTCGAATGCATTCTGAATGAAAAAAGCCCTTGAAAGAATCTCACAGAAAAGGAGTGTGACCGCGACAGAGGTGACAATCATCACTAAGGGAAGAAGTGTCCTGAGAATCAATGGCAGCATCTCAAGCGCGAAGTCATTCCACGTGAGGAGAGCAATCAATAGCCAGTGAAGCTTCTCGAGAATCGAGAGCAGCCGCCTTGACCGCTCCGCTTCAGCCGGGTCGCCGGTGTGAGAAATGCCGGAGAGCCGAGTTGCATCGAGTGAAAAGAGGCAGAGAGCCAGCCCGGCCATGGTTCCGGCCAGACACGTCAGGATGACCAAGATGCGCGCCGCGATAGGTGCTGGCACCAAGAACGCAAGGCGAAAAAATGTTTCATGTTGGGCTGTGGAGGGAACACGTGTATACTGGTTTGTGTTTGTGTGTATGTGTTTCAGCGTATGGTGAAGTAATGTGCCGAGGTGCAGCTTATGTTTCACAAAAAGGAGCGGCACCACATTGAACTTGCCAACCCCGTAAGCATCGGATACCAGCGTGTGTTTGTTGAGTGCGTGCTGGCAGTCTATGGTATTACGTGTAGCAGAGAGGATAAAAGATGAAGAGATGGGCATGCGTGCACTGATGTCCTTTGTGGCCACGTTGGTATATCTTTCGAGTGCGTGCATGAAGCATTCGCTCAAGAAGCAGCATGGAAAAACGTAGGACGTGCCCAACATGGAGAGGAAAACGCTGGTGACGTAGAGGTAGTAAAACGCACACGAGTGCAACGTTGAAAAACACTTCAGCTGGAACAGAGACACAGGGCTGTTTGCGGGCATTCTCCTCCTCGTCACCGCATGTGGAGCAGCGCTCCGTCATTTTTTTCCCCACAAGCTCGCTCGACTCTCATTACCGACGCGACTGCTCAGCATGGCACCGTGGTCTTCCACGCCCACTGGGCCCACCTTGCTTTCAGTTGATGTACGCCAAGTTTCAGATCATTATAATGCAGCCCCACACAAACATGAGGAGAAGGTAGAGGTATCCGCGCACTCCTTGCGGCTGCCCGAGTGACGCTAAAAAATGTAGATGGCGTCGTACGCCACCGTCCACACAAGGATGTAGGTCATGGCGCCTGACAGCAATTGCTGTACAGAGAATAGCTCTGATGTGCCTTTCGGGAAGCACTTGTGCGCGTTTCCGCCGCAGCCGAACGCCATGATGGCAAAGGACGTAACGACAGCACAAGCTATGAAGAAAAAGAGGCCCCGGAAGTTCGTGAGTCCTAGAACCCCAGCTGCAATCCCCGCCAGTAGCGATCCCATCGTGCGGACCTGGAACACGGATTCGTAGTTTTTCTCCAGCACACGGCCCACAAATCGTTCGTCCTGCGTGTTCATGTCTTCTTTTGCTTTTGACTAGTATTGTGTGTGTGTGTGTGTGTGTGTGACTTGTGAGAAGAAAGGGAAAGGGAGGGAGCCGCAGCCAGACCGAAAAGAGGGATAGGACGACAATTCGTAGGGGTTGGAAGTGAGAAACGAGCGAGCTTACTGCCGCAGCACATACACCAAAGCGGACAACTCGATTGTCAGCCGAGTGTACAAGTAGTGCACCTTCGGAAGCTTGCTGCCGAGCCGGGGAAAGGGGCCCGAGTTGCGCAACCGAGAAAACTAAAGATTTCAGAATTGCACGTCGATTGTGACCAAAGAGACAGCTCCAGAAAAATGTGACAGCCAAGCACATGTCGGAAAAGACAGAGAGTAGCCACTAACTACCGCCCCTTGTACTGCTCCACCTGAAGCTGCAAGATCACCTCGCGCTCGCGTTGCTTCTCAAAGTAGGACACCCAACTCTTGGGACATGATTGCTCAAATAACTTTTTTTGAGCAGCGCACTCTTTCTCCGGGTCCTCGGGGAGGGTGTCAAGGCATTTGTGGAACGCGTCGCGCGTCTTGTAACAAAGCTCTCGCTTTTTGGCGCTCTGCATGGCCACTGCGACCGCTTCGGGTATGATGAGGCGAAGACTCCTATCGGAAAAGCGAGACCTAGAGGATAATCGACTTGTGCGTCGCTAAGAGAGAAAAGGCAGCGCTACCGCTTGCCTTGACCTCGGTATCGAGCTAGGGGAAGGTGATCGAGAACGCGACGAAGAGTGGATGGAAAAAAGGCACAAGGATACAGGGACATCAAAACAAGCATGCAGGTTGCGGGCGAGGACGACGACATTGGTGCATTCTGCAATGCCGGGCCGCCGGTGGCGTCCGCGATGTGCAAAAGTGCCCCACAAACGCTCGTAAAGGTGCCTCCCCCCTCCCCGCGAACAGGATACTGCCTTGACTGCGCGTCTTTGGTTTCTTGTGTTTCGCTGCAAAGGGGTGTAAAGCAGCAGCTTGCTATCAGGTCAGAAGCGCCTCGCACGGCGCAGCGATGTGCAAAAAAAGGACACCTGTATCCATTTGTAGGTGCCTACCATCACAAACAGCGCACCAATGTACTTGCCTTTCAGCCGCAAGGCAGTCAGAAAATCCTCTGCTTGTGTAGTGCTGCGTACGTACTCGGCTTTGCGAAGAGCACCGCCAACGTTTTCCAACACAACTGTTAGGGTCCCTTTCTTGTGCCCCATAAGAATGGCGTTACCAGAATTTGATCGGAGAACAGCAACCCACCCACCACCGCTCAGTGGGGAGGCTAGCACTGAGCCTTCATAACGGAAGTCCTCCGACTCTAAGGAGCATGTGCCACTCCAAGTAGAACCACCATCGCACATAGCGACGACAGTTTTGCCGTCTGCGGCGCTCCATGTGCCGCTCAGCGTATGAGATAATGTATGCGAGCTGTACCAGCTCATCGAAACAGCACAAAGAACGGCTACGAGAAGAGTCACGCCAAGCGCGCTGCGGTAGAAGCTGCTCGTGCGACCAGTCCTTTCCTTCATTGCCTTTCGTGCTCTCACTGCCATATCAAGGACCTCACCCGCACAGCTACGGTGCGGCAATAAGGATGACTAAATGGGGCAAAATGGCATAAGGGAATGAAACGAGAAGATATGATCAATTGATTGACTGTGCGACCCACAGCCACAGCACAGAAACTTGGTCGCACGACATGGAAGCATACAGTGAGAAGAAAAAACGAGACTGGCATCTGAGCCGACCTAGAAGCAGTGAGAGGGTGGCGTTCAGCAGCTCGTATCGAAAAGAGCTTACTATGTCACTCGCAGGTCTTGTTTGTGTGTGCTCAGAGCTTCTGCGCTTACCGCCCCGCTGAAGTGGAGATCGTACCGCTTGCCCCTTTGATTTCTGCTGCATCACAGCTTCAAATTATAGAGGTAAAATGGGTAAAGCTCATGTGACGGCTCCAAAAAGCTAAAACCTTTTTTTCCACGGACGGCTTTTTCTGCTTTTTCTCTGCCAATGGTCCTGATAAGCTCCGCCAGCTCCTCCACAGCGCTGCGCTCCGCTGCGGTTCGTGGAAGTGTGCCTTTGAACTCTTCCGATTGGCCGACTTTGACTGCCTCTCTCTCCTGCCGAAGCCTTTTTCGCGTAAAAAGCTCACGTTCGCAGTATGGTATGTATTGCCTTCCCTGCAGCGTCAAAGGGGCAAGCACAGAAGAAGCAGAGGACGTCAATACAATTTCATTCATGACGCCATCGAGCCAGAAACCAGCATTGCCTCTCGTCACTTCACACAACAAGCTGGACATCACTCCTGACTCCAAAAGGTGTGCAGGGAGCGGAGTCACGACGCTGGGGTCAGCAGTTTCACTGAAAACGCAAACATTGTGCAGCGAAATGTGCAGCACTGAATGTGCAACAATAAGAGGATATGAAAGCTCCATGGGGCACTGTATGTGGAAACTCACCCCCTTCTCAACCGCTTCCAGCTCGCAATATGCCGACTGAGGGGGTAGGCAGAAGACATTCACCTCTTTTTTCTCCAGGGCAAGCCCTGCATTCAAGGGCGCCTGCTCGTACCATCCGCGACAGTTTGTAGGTGCTGCCGTGACAAGGTGTTGTTTTAGCGGAAGCCGAACTCCACTGGGTGAACTAAGGAGATAGTGCACTCTGTCCCGAACGGCACAATCACCAATTCCGAAAAGTGCCAGCTGCGCTACAAGTGCTTTTCGTGGTGTACTCGCCTCGGGCTCGAACTCCAGTCGGTACGTTTTGCAGAAATTCGCAACCGCAGCATCCACCCACGAATCAAACGCATGACAGCTTTTGATAACGTCGAGGGGAACGTTTAGCGGTTGACGAAACAAAAACGCCCATAAAATGGCTTTTCCGTCAGTGACAGTAAGCGTGTCACCGATCAGCGCCCCTTCTCCGATTCGAAATCGGTACGATAAAAATCGACCCAAAACCGTCAACTCAATTGTTTCGAAGGGAGCAGCCGCCTCAGGCGCCAGGACCCCGGCGAGACGCAGCGTTTGCGTCAGCCTGTGGTAGAAATCCCACCCTCGGCGTGAGCAAAAAATGTCGCGTGGAAGCGACGTGTACGGCTGTTTGCTGAAAGGAGAGTATGGAGTGAGAAAGCGGCGAAACAGAAGGAGAAGCACATTGGCACACTCTTGCGCCAGTGCGCTGTTGCTTCGAAAGGTTACAGGTTCTTCCAGTCGCCAGTACGACGGTTCCCTGTGCTGCATGACTCGCATTTCCTCCCATTGAATGCCGCAGCTTTTCAGGGCGATCACGCAGCGCAGAATTTCCTCCTCAGCGGAGTCCCCGATTTCGCAGAACCCACCATGCACTATGATCTGCACGTTCAGCCGGTGTAGCAAGCCATCTCCTCTCGGCATACTCATCTGCTCAACAAGCCAATAAGAGCTGCAGATGAAAACAAGAGGTGCGTTTTTATCAAACTGCGCATGGCTCCATTCTCCGTCACTTTGTACTCGTAGAGCCTCGCTGCTGTAGCTGTCCAAAATTTGTTTCTCCAAAGCTACACGCAGAGAAGGCTCTGGAGGAGCGATGAGCAGCACTATGGGTGAGATGAAACTCCCAGAACCGGCCGCATCAGTATCTTTGTCGCACAGCATCTCATGTGCGTCTACGATCTCGCCACAAATTGCATCCATCCAGTCGTCGTCAGAGAACTCTATGCAGGGTATGGAAGAAATTAGCTCATCGTATGCTGCCTTGAAATTGTCTTCGCGTGAGCGAGAGACTGTCAGCCTCAGGCTCTTTTCAACAAAAAACTGGAGACTGTCGGCGACCCTCGAGCCTAGCTCGGTGTTGAGAACGGTAAATTCGACAGAAACCGAATTCAGAAGCGCTTCCCGATCGCCGATGTGAGAATAGTAGCGAAGAATCGACGCGACACCCGCCAAAAGCAGAGAAACAAGAAACTCACAGGAGCCGTCAGACATGCTGCACAGCGTATCGATGTTGTGAACAACGAATCTGCCTACCGAACCGCTACAGCTGTTGAGGAAGAGAAGCAGCTCAGTCCATACCTTATTTATCGCTTCATTGTTGAGCGAGTTGATGTCGACGGTATTGGACTCAGTGTTTCTTGTCGACGCATCAAAAATGCTGCAAACCTCACTTAGAGACACGTAGTCTTTGCCGGAAGCCTTGAACAGCATCTGGTTTGCAGAATAGTCTGTCGTGAATATGGGAAGGGGTGCGCTTGACTCTACCTTGAGCTTTCCTTTCCTATCGGCATCCGTTTTTTCCAGTGCACGTGCTAACGCAGAGTCGGAATTTGTAAAGAAGGGAATAGATCTCGACTTTACCATTAAATGCGCCGGAAGCCTGTGCAAGCGGCAGCTTTGCACAGCTTCATAGAAGACAGCCGTCTCGACAGGCGTAAAATACGGAACATCGTTAAAGTAGCCAGTTGTGCCATCCGTTCTCTGATGCATCTCTGTAACTTTTCGGTATGTAGACTTGTAGAAGAAGACAAGGTAAGAAGGAAGAAAGGAAGGATTGAAGCTCATTATGCTCGGCATTGAAAATGAAGACAGCTAACGCGCAGAAAGAAAAGGTGCGCAAACATCAGCCAGCAGTCCACAATGCGCGGAAGGAAACCCTGTTACTGTGGTGGCAGAGCTCCATCGCACTCGCATAAAATAGTTTTTTTTTATAGCTATCGAAAAAAATCTGCAAACGAGTGTCTGTCGATAATTACCCCTGGGATTGTGGTATTGGCCGCATTAATAAAACATACAAGGTTGTTCGCCCTTAAAGTTGACGGCAGCGCGCTCAATGTTGACTCCGCTCTTCTCCTAACCTCGTCCCCTACGCAAGTAGAGCACCCATTGATCAAAGGCCACTGTGGTGGCAGCGTTCGATACACTCCCGGTTCCTTCTGCATGTGAGACCGATCACTTCTAAAAAAGGAGAGATAATCGTCCCGCTCAATAACCCGATAACGCACCCGGTTCAGAAGTTCTGTCAGCTCAGAACAGACAGCATTTGTGACAGCTGTATCGAGAAACAATACCTGTGCGACGTATTTGTCAAGATCAATGCAGTGTGGAGCTAATGAGCCCAGCTCGGTATCCTCTGTAGGTGGCAACCGTGAGTCCTGATCAACAACGTACCACTTACCAGTGCGCGTCGCCCGCACCAGAGCAATCACATGGTAATCCCATGTTGTGATGTCCTTCCTAAACTCTGAAGATTCGTAGGGCCTATATGGTACGACAGAAGTCCACTCGTTGAGAGCCTCATCGCAGGGTGCACAGCAAAAGGAAGTCATAAAAACAGCACAGCTTCGGTCAAATAAATCGCTCATTGCAGAAATCGTCTCTAGAAATTTGTACACATTTTCTTCGCAGTAACAAAAGGCATAGTAAAGAGGACGCGTCATTGTCGCTGCACTAGTTTTATTCCCTTTGCAACACACTTTGCTAACTTGTGAAAAGAAAGACGACAAGGTAAGCAGAAAAGTTGTTGGGCCACGGAAGCTTGATCACGCAGAAATGGCAGTCGCCGTCCAGCGGCACTGTGAGGCAGCCGTCAAATAATCTTCAAAGTCGGGAGGTAGGAAGTGTGGACGTGAACGACGGGCGATTGCATCCGGGCACTGGTTTTTTTTTTTCAGCACTGCACAGAACAGTGCAAAATAAAGTCGCACATAGAATCCTGTACTGCCGCCGCCACGGTGATGCAAACACACAGGAAGGTGTGCTTAGAGCCAAGCACCAAGCCACCCCCTCTTCTTTTAGCTTTGGAGAAGTCTCGCATTCCAAGCAAAGAATACCTCAGATTCGCCTGCATGAGTCCGCTCACCGGCTCCGGCCCCGCCTTTTACCCTTCACTCCTCTCCGACGACAACTTACTCAGCCACATCAGCGCTGCAGTATCACACAGTCAATCCACGATTAGGTGCTTTTCGCTGAAGACGCGCATGCCTCTCCCCCCCCCCACCACCACCACCAAACAAGCCAGGAGTCTCACAGACCCCTTCCCACCCCGGTCATTCGAATGTTGACGCCACTTAAGCAAGCAGCGCAGATTGCAACCATTTGGCTGAGTACCATGATCCCAACCCCATGAACATCTCACCAAAAATAATGCGACTTGGCTAAGCAGCTGGCGCCCCCCTGCTCCAGCAAAGAGCTTGCAATCGAACATTCACGCACCCGAAGCATTTCACCCCCTGTGGTGCTGGCAGTGCCATGCCCCGAAAGCCTGAATCCTGTCATGCGCTCGCTGACCCACCATCGTCTTATTTGCACCCCCTTACCCGCAATGTAATGAAAGCCCGCGAATCCATCAACCATCGCGAAACGAAGATTTGCGGCTACCCCACCGCCGAACACAAGGAAACGCTCACCACCCCTCGTGAAACAACACTTGTTTCGTGGCAGCGGCAACCCAAAGAACACAATGAGGAGAGAAGCCAAAAGACATCCGATCGACTCGACACAGAAACATTATTCGACCCCTAAAGCGAGCGAAGCACAAAACCAGGTTTCGATTAACCAGCGCAGATTGCAGACCTTCCAGCAACGCAACGAACAACCCCCCCCCCTCCCCTTGCAGAGACGCGAATACCCGAGACAAGGATATCAGCAGGATGCCAAAAAACAAAGAAATTCTTGTGGAAAGTGCAACGGTATTCGACCAAACCGAAATAACCGCCGACCTCTGGTGAAAGACAAACAGGCCAACCACCGCCGAGGAGTGAGGAAAAGCATGTTTTTTGCGTTGCCATAGATCAGCAACAACAACCGCCGATAAAACACGCGATGCTCTGCCTGCTTCTCGACATCGCGTCCCGGGCGCCAAAAGCCCGATCACAGGGGCGTTGAAATCGGCGGCACGCAAGTCTTCATGGGCCGGCCGATTGCCGAGCCCCCACAATCCGTAGTGCTGCAATTTTTCCCGGGCAAAGTAAGCGAGGGAAAAACAGAGCGGAACAGCCCTAGGAGCGCCCTCCTCTTAGCAAACACCGTAAGGAGGGCATACGGCGCATGACCCTTAGATTCTCATCATTCGAAGCCACACAAATTGCGCGAAACCGCGCCAGCCACCACAAGG
The DNA here is from genome assembly GCF_000227135.1 of Leishmania donovani. Classification (NCBI taxonomy): domain Eukaryota; phylum Euglenozoa; class Kinetoplastea; order Trypanosomatida; family Trypanosomatidae; genus Leishmania; species Leishmania donovani. The sequence continues at coordinate 1,182,169 of NC_018259.1, read as the reverse complement.
TGCCACCAAAGCCAAAGCCACCGAGCGGCACCGAAAAAATGACGAGACCATTTATCAAAAAAGACAGGGAAGCCAGAAATCGCCAACCAAAATTTTGGCAAAACACGCCGCATTTTGCATAGCTGCAGAACTAGCAGTTGAAACACCCCTTCCAAACACACCCCTTCATGTTTTTTTAACAGCCTTTGCCCATTTTCAAAGCCAGCGCGGTCGCAGGCCGCCCCCTTCCCGTTGCGCTTTTTTCGTTATCAAACACATTTTTCACATCTGAAAGAGCCTCTGGCAAGCATCTGTTTAGTGCGCTGGTGGTCAAAAGCTCCAAGTTCTAGTCCGCATCCGCGATCATTTTTTTTTGCTGGCGACAGAGCCTGCTTTCTACGAACCCGGGATGCGGCGCTGTTCTTTTCCCCCACGTTGTAGGACCCAAAGAATCGAACATCTCTATGAAGTTCTTTGTCTGAATCTTACGTGCTCCGCCGCTCTTTTCCAACACCAAGCACATTCTATTGGTGGGTTTTTCTCCACCGCAGGAGTCGGCGTTTTTTTTTTCATTTTCATTTCACAAGAATCCCCTCTCAGAAAAAAAAACAGTATAAAAAAGCCAAAGGGCAAAAGACACAGCTCTAAGCTTCTTGAAAAACAAACCACAAGCACAAAACACAGTGGACCACCCCACCGCCCCAAGGCCTTACTATATTTCACCATGCTTTCAAGAAAACTCGTACTGTACGTTCTCAAAAACTTCACTCCAATGATTCCTGGGCTCCCTTTTCGGCTCTAATTTATCCTTCGGGACCCCCCCCCCCACTTTAAAATTTGCGAAATACGCCCGCTGCCCCATCCACTTTCACCCAAGAAAAACCCTCACGCAGAACGTCGCACGAACGCCACAGCCTTAATTTTTACAGCCAACGCAAGCAAAAGGCACAGCAACACCTCTTTAACGTATTGTCACCTTCCAGATCTTAGATTCTACATTAGATTTTCTAAAAATTCTCGATCAGCAGCTTTTCATTCTCTCCCCTTTGCGCGGCCGACAATTTACGCCAGCCAAGCGCAACATGCTCTGTCGTTCATGCTTTAATATTTCCACAACACACACGTTGAGCCCCGCCCCGCCCGCCCCGTCAGAGACCCATCGCACGCCGCGAAGCAGCCGCGCACACGCGTGGCGGCAATGCGCCAGCTCAGGCATGCGGGCAGCGTCTGCGCCCCAAACACCCCCCGCCCCCGCCTCGCAGGCTGCCTCACCGTCGCCCCCAGCAATGCTGACCGCCACGCGATGCATCGCCCGAGGTCGCTCAGGCTTCCCTACACCAGCAGGCAGTGCGAGGGCCGGGTGGGACACGTTCGAGTCACGCTGACACTCCGCCCAGCATACGGACGGCACAGGCGTGCGCACAGTGGCGGATCTCTCCCCAACGCAGCGCCATCCAGCACCTCACCGCCGACATCATTAGCGATAAGTCGCTCTGGCCCCCCTACGTCGTAGGCGCCTGACCCTGCCACCATGAAGGGTGGCTCGGCGCCGGCATGTATAAGGGGACTGCCAGGCCTCTCCACCGAGTGTGTGCTTTTGGATTCTGATGCTGAGCTTGGTTAATGTGAAAAAGTTCAGGATTTTAGACACCGGTTCCCTGCTTTTGAGAAAGGGAACCATTTTTTTCGCGAGAAGATAGAGGGTGATAAAGAGGGGGGGGGGAGTGCATAGGTTTCGGCATTTGGACATGGTGGAAACACAATGTAGGGTAGCGGAAGCGGTGGGGGCGATGGGGGGAGAGCAGGGTCGTATAAGAAGCTAAGTTGTTGTGCATAAGTGTGAGAGGTGAAGGGTGAGGGTTGGTGCGGTGGAGGGGCCGGTTATGCGGGCTTTTGCCAGGCTTTAGGGAAAGAGGGGCTGGTTCCTTGAGATTGTGTTTGCAAGGTTTGTCGGCACATCTTGTTGCTAAGGATCAGAAAAACGGCGTATGGGTGGGAAGGAAATGCTGAAAGGCGCGTCCCTCCCTGCACGTCAACGTTGTGGGGGTGGAAATGCGAGTTGTTGAAAGGAGGAGTTCTTTTGATTTATTGGCTGCGGTGACGTCCTCATCCGGAGCACGTTTTTTTTCTCACGAGCGCCACGTGCTGCTGCGTGGGTTTTAACCGTCAGTTTTTCGCTGTGCTGTTTGCCAAAAGACTGCGTGTGAGGTCCTGTGATTTGGCACAGCGTTTAAGAGATGCTCTTCAGGGGGTTGGGGATTCGGATGGTTTCAATTCAAAGCTCCGCTGGCTTTTTGGACTTCGTGCTGGGTGTCCGGGGGGGGGGGGAGGAAAAGGGGAACCAAGCCGCTAAATTTTTTTATCGAGTAATTAAGAAAAAGAACTTAAAGCCGGAGGCGCCGGCGTTGAACCTCTTCCGAAAATGGGAAGGGTCTCTTTTCCTCATGCACATCGTGAGGGTATTTCTCGTCGCTCTTTCGGGTAAGTTACACAGATCGAGGTTCGTTTTTGAGGTTGGGAAAGAGAGCCTTGCTTCGTTTCAAAGAGTCGGTGCGCTGGCTTACCTCCTGCTAGTGAGCGACAGCGCTGGCCAGAGGATGCTGGGCTGTTCCGCTGTGGGTTTTCTTTTTGTTCGTGTCTTTTTCGCGCGCTTCCTGCAGTCGCCCAGGCTCACCGCCGAGAGGCGGTGTGAGGTCCGGGTATGCGATGTGTTCGGGTCGCTTTGACACTTCGCCTATTATATGAGCGGCGCAAACACGTTCACTGTCGCAGGGCTTCCTGACACAGCTCCATCCGGAACCCCAGTGCCCATATCAGTAGCGATCCATCGATCTGGCCTCCCAGAGATGTAGGCACTTTTTGCTGGGTCCAACAGAAATGGTTTGGCATTGGTGGCGATGGGGGGGGGGCGGAATGGGTGGGCTTTCCCAAACAGAACGGTGCTGGACCCCACGATGCCACGCCATTTGGTGCCCCGCCATCGGGGTGTCCTGAAACAGGAGGGGCTGAGTATCTCAAGCACGTGCAGGACTGCGGGTGAGAGGGCAGGCAGGGAACTTGGCGTTGTGCCAGTAGTGTTCTTTCGTGGGCAAACAAAGTGCGGTAGGTGGGGCATCTGAGAAGCTTGAGAGATGCATATAAAGCGGCGCTTTTTGTTGGGTTTGACCTAGAATCCGCGTGTATTGAGCGAGTGCAGTTTGAGAAGACTGCCTCAGCACTGTTGTTGGCTGTTCGCGCCCCTTTTTTTGCGATCGGGCACTGCTCCCGGTAGGGATGTACCACTGACGATCTCAAAGACCTGTCATCATCTCACCTCACCACGAGGTCTGATGTTTTTTGTTCTTAATTATAGCCCCTGTTCTTGGGCACTCTGAAACTTTCTGAAGTTTCGTGAAAGTGCTCGGTTCGAAACACGTGGAGTTTGTCGAGTGTGATAGGTAGTGATTGCTCAGACAATGGGGTTTCGATTTCTTTGTGAAGGCTTGTGTGATTGGGTATCTTTGAACGGTGATACTCACGGCGCCGACGGAGTGAAGCGTATGTGTGTGTGTGTCGGACATGTTTGCGCAGTTCTAGGTGGGCAAAGGAGCTATTTGGGGAGCAATCAGTGGAAGGACTCGCTTCAGCAGGTGTAAAGAGGACGATGCGAGGTGCGTAGCAGTTTTTTCCCATGGGGATGCTCGTGCCTCGCTTTTGTGGCCTACGGGAGGCTTATCGACGATTGGAAGGTGACTATTTTGGACGGCCGAGTGTTCCACGACGGGCATGATAAGCTGCTTTCTGAAATTGACAAGGCTCAACGACGCGCAGACTGCGAACGTGATCTTACCACATGGACAGAGGCAGGCGATTCTTTGGCGATGTGTATGTTCCACATTCGAGGGTCTGAGAGGAGTGACACCTTGACAGTTCATTCAGACTCATAGCTAACGGTTGCTTCCTTTTGCAGCTGTGCGTCGCTGTGCAGCTCTAATTGTTAGAGAGGCGTAGTAGTTGCTGCTGTGCCTTGGGAATATTGGACCTGTCATTCCTCTCTATTGAGCTCGAGAGGTGAGGCTTGCTTGCTGAAAAAGAAGCGCTTTTGACCGCTAATGTGCTGACATATGCTCTGGCCGTATTTTGAAGGCCGACGCGACGCTGACACGAGCTGGAACGCTGCTATGGAAGTATGGCATCATGCGGTGGCTGCATAATTGTGGACGTGGTGCTAGCCTTCGGGCTGGCGTCGTATGACGCTGCATCCTAGCGTATACTGACGATAGACGAGACAATCGTTTGGAAGGTAATGATCCCACCTTTCCACCTTTCCTTTTCTCCTCATTTGCACCTTTGAAGCTATCATTACACTTGTGAAAAAATGAACCTATTTGGGACTCTGGCTGTCACCCTCTGCGCCATCTTTGTTCTGATTATTCTTCCAGATGAAGACAGTGTTGAGCCCGTGCACGATCTGTTGCTCAATTATCAGAAAGAGGCGCTGAAATCACGCTACGGCGATGCGCGATCACTGAATCATAGCGAGACAAGGCGCATCTACAATTCGGTGCTTTCAGAAGTGCAGAAAGCTATCTTCAATTTACACGAGGATGCTGACCGAAAGGCATACACGTGCTCAAGGATTCGGTCTCAAGCTCGTCAATACGCACGCTCTAGAGACGGGACGTACAAAGGGCCTTTGTTGGAAATCGCGTTGCAGCTGCGTGATGGTTACGTACACGGTGTCAAATACCTACACGTGGCAGTGCAAAAAGACTTGTCATATTCTCTGGCGCTTCAGAGGCCAACTCTTCTTCACACGGCGATGGTGGTGAGGCAAACATACTACTGCTTGGCACCAACGCTGAGCGGGGGAGAATGTCCGTCATACGCCTTCCTGCGCGTTATCCGAGACAAAAGCGACACCGAAATTCTCGAATCTTGCGTGAGAAGCAACAAGGGGTTCAATGGCGTGTAGGGAAGGAAAATATCAGCTGAATCGAATCAGTGGTGACCTGCGCAGCAGATTGTTGCAACTAGTTCAAGAAACACCAAAACAACTATGCTTATGGGCTCCTTTCACATCGATCCGATCAAAGCAAAAACCAGTATCTGATATAGCTCGCGCGTTAAGATTTTCGGTACACGGCTTCCGTCTTTGTTGGTGGGTTTTCTCCTCTTCACAGCATACTTTCTTCCTCCCTCCTCCCCAAATCTATGATTCTTGTACAGAGTTATTCAAGCTGAGCATCGTTACCTTGACCATGTCGAACTCGACGGAGCAGGCGCTACTGCAGATTGCACAGCAGATCGAGCGCGCCGTCGATGACGAAATCGACCGCATCGATCAGATGGACGATGACGAGATTCTCGCCATTCGTCAGAAAAGGCTGAAGCAACTGAAGGAGATTCAGGCCCGTCGTGACGAGTGGCTCCGCAAGGGCCATGGGCAGTACCTAGAGGTTGCGGAGCCAAAGGAGTTTTTTGATAACGTGAAGAGCTCGGAGCGGATTGTTGTCCATTTCATGCGACGCAGTACCCCTCGCTGTGAAATCATTGAACGGCATCTGCGCACGATTGCCCACGAGCACTTTGAGACTCGCTTTTGTTATGTTGACGTTGAGCGCATTCCGTCTCTCCCAGAACGCTTCAACGTGATGATGCTCCCAACCTTAATGCTTGTGGAGAAGGGACACACATTCCACAGCATCATCGGCTTCGACGAGTTTGGCGGGACTGACGATTTTACTACCGATACAGTTACCCAGGTTTTGGCGCACTACGGTATGGTCAACGACAAGGGGATGTTTGCTGCAGACCAGAATGATGAATAGAGATACCCGGTGCTCTTAACTTCTCATGGACCTTGGATGAATGTTAGCTCGAAACAAAAACGAAAGAAACCTATTCAATGCCGAGTATGTTCTTTTTTTTTCGTACGTGTGCGTTCGTGCGACACATTAAACAATATACCCGAAACTATTTTCGGCTAGGTCTTCTGGAGATCGCAAGGAAAAGGCGCCGCTACTTTCGCTTTGTGCTTTCTGCGCATATGCGCCCCGATAACCTTCGCTCTGGTTTCTCTCCCCTCTTCCCATTTCATCATACTCAGCCTATCAAGATGTCTGATTCTACCGAATCCACCAACCGCTTTGCCGGCAATGTGCGGCAGGCAGAAGCGCCGAACGAAAAGACGCTGCGGATCAAAGTGAGTGCTCTGAAGCGCACTATCAAAGATTTGGAGTTTGCGAAGCGAGAAGTGGAGCGGGAGCTGCAGCGCCTCGACACCCTGCGCCAGAGTGATCCAGACCGTGTTCCTCAGCAGACGAAGGTTGTCGACGAGGCCCAAATGATGGTACCCCATTCTGTGAACCGGATTATGGCCTCAGTGAAGGATCTCTCTGACTATCTGGAGAAGGAGGGCTCTACTGTGTCGAATGAGGAGCTTTTAGATTTGGCGCGTGCCACTATGGCCGACGGCCAAGCGGCAGTTTCGTAAAATGGGATGGGCTCTCTCCCCAGTTTCTCCTATGGTGAAGTCCAGGCCAATAAGTTTCAAAGACAAACAGAAGGATAGAGAGAGGATAACCCCACTCATGCGTTCTCACGACTAGCTTTATGTTCTTTTTTCCTCCCTCAGTGTTGACTGTTCAAATGTATACCAGGTTTTGTGGAAGCTTCAGAGTCAACACACCTCTGATATAGTTTCGCTTTGCTGGATTGGTGGTGCGGCTAGCAATTCACCTCGGTTAGTTTTCACATCTCGATCTTTTCCCCGCTCTTTTTCATTCCTGAATCTGCCGTAAACAGGTCAAATACAGCATCGCCATACTTGCAACTGACCTCGACATGGTCGTGCACGCGTGCTGTAAATACAACTTCCCTTTTTGTCCGCTTCCTAGAGAATGTCTACACCAGAGAAGCGCGCGTACGCTGCTGCGGCATCCAGCAAGTATCCGAACTACATCAATGACCGAGATATTTGCAAGCGTTTTCTTGAGGAGTTCAGGGACTCTACGGGAGAGGCGAAGTATGTAATTCAGGCCCATCACATTGCGCAGCGACAGAGCATTGTATATCCCATCTTTCTCGACGATGTTGCGGGTTTCGGGCAGCTTCATCTAGCGCAAAGGATTCAGATGAACGTTGTCGGATACATGGAGGAGCTTTACAGGGTTGTCGACTCTATTATTCCTCAAACTGACCGCGTTGTGGACATGGTGGACCAACTGGTCATGGAGGCACGGATGTCTGGCCAAGAGCTGCCCGCCTTGCTGACACGTCGATATGAGCTGAAAATACACCCGCTTAGCGAAGACAGTGCTCCCATTCCTCTGCGAGAGTTGAGAGGAGGAAAGATCGGCACGCTGACTGTTCTTCGCGGCATTTGCATCGCTGCCACTGCAGTCCGCCCAAAGCTCTCTATGCTCGTGTCGGTGTGCGAGGTTTGCGCCGAGACGACCTTCCAGCAGGTCATCGGTGATCGCCTAACACCGCTACAGGTGTGTCAATCGCAGCGCTGCAAGCTGAACAATGCTGTGGGTAGGCTGTTGGCACAGAATAAGGCAAGCAAGTTCATGAAATATCAGGAACTACGGGTGCAGGAGCTGCCCGAAGATGTTCCGCGTGGCGCCATCCCGCGGACCATCCGTGTTGTCTGCGAAGGAGAGCAAACCCGTATTGCTGCACCGGGGCAGGTTGTTCGTATCACAGGAGTCTACTGTCCGGACCCTTCCACTGGGCAGGGTCACGAGGCCTTCCGCGCGTCCACGATGGTGAAAACACTTTACAAAGCTATCCACGTCGAGTTAGAGAAGAGAAGCTACCAGGAAGCAGCAGAGGACATGCGCGCACAGGTGGAGGATATCCGGGACTATCCTGACCGAGAAGCCGTCATTGAAAAGCTCACCCGCAGCATAGCGCCCGAGATCTGGGGTATGGAGGACGTGAAGAAGGCACTCTTATGTCAGCTTGTCGGAGGTAGCTCCATTGCAAACGGCATTCGGATTCGCAGCGACATCAATATCCTTTTCATGGGAGATCCCGGAGTGGCGAAGAGTCAGCTTCTGAAGTGGATTGCATCTGTTGCACCCCGATCCGTGTTTACGACCGGTAAGGGCAGCTCTGGAGTTGGGCTTACGGCTGCTGTAACTCACGATACCCACACAGGTGAGGTGATGCTCGAGGGCGGCGCACTCGTTTTGTCCGATAAGGGAGTTTGCTGCATCGATGAGTTCGACAAAATGGATGACTCTGACCGCACAGCTCTGCACGAGGTCATGGAGCAGCAGATGGTTTCTATCGCCAAGGCGGGTATCATCACGTCGCTGAACGCGCGCACGTCCATTCTCGCCGCGGCGAATCCCAAGTTTGGTCGGTGGAAGCGTAACGCGACGCCAACGGAGAACGTGAATTTACCGCCAGCACTTCTTTCTCGTTTCGATCTGCTCTGGCTGCTGCTCGACGAATCGAGCCGGGAGCGCGATGCTGAGCTTTCGATGCACGTTACCCACGTCCACCTCCACGGTGTCGCGCCTGGCACGGTGGCGGATGATGGAGTGCGAGGTACCACCACCGAGTATTTTGGCCGCGACTTTTTGCGGGCGTACGTGGGTGAGGTCAAGCGCATTCACCCCTACGTTGACCCAGGTGCCGCCAAGGCCATCAGTGACATTTACTGTGAAATGCGAGCGCAGAGTGTGCGATATAGCAATGTCGTCACGGCTCGTACGTTGCTGAGTCTCATCCGTCTCTCGCAGGCGTGCGCCCGCCTGCGCTTCTCGGAGCGCGTGCTGGAGGAGGACGTACGAGAGGCTGGCCGTCTGCTTGACTGTAGCAAGGCATCTCTTCAGGATAGACCGGCCACGGATATGCATCGCATGGTGACAACATCTGACGCGTCTATCTTTTCGGTCATCAGAGACATCGCTCGTGGGCGTTCATCCGTCGATCTCTCCGAGATTCGCCCCGCGCTCATGATGAAGGGGATTGGAGAATCCCACCTGCAGCGATGCCTTCGAACGTACTGTGAAGTCGGAGTCTGGTCAGTTTCCGGGACAATGCTGGAGTTTGCAGAAGACTAGAAAAAGCGCATTTCCATAGATACATTTCTTTTCCCTCGTCTTGCTACCAAAGGCCGCGTGCCTTCCCTTAGAAGAGACTTTAAAGACAGTAAAACTGCAAGCGTGCGGCAGAAGCCACGGCGCAAGGTTTTCGTCGTTTCTATGTCTCCTCCGCAGTGCGACAGGATCGGGGCGAGAGATGACATCCTCGGCAATGCTTCAGCCCTGGCGGCCGCTTCAAATGAGAAGAGAAAAAACCGTTGCAAGCCTCGCATTGCCTTCTTTCCCTTGTTCCTCACGCAACTCCTTTGCGTTTCCTCCTTCACTGCTTCTCTTCAATGTCGGCTTTGCCACTTCCAGCTTCCAGCCTTTATTCACTCTTCGATTTCCTCTAACACCATGTCCTCCGAGCGCACCTTTATTGCCGTCAAGCCGGACGGCGTGCAGCGCG
>NC_018259.1:1171276-1172602 GCF_000227135.1 Leishmania donovani | reverse complement strand
GTGCGGCAGAAGCCACGGCGCAAGGTTTTCGTCGTTTCTATGTCTCCTCCGCAGTGCGACAGGATCGGGGCGAGAGATGACATCCTCGGCAATGCTTCAGCCCTGGCGGCCGCTTCAAATGAGAAGAGAAAAAACCGTTGCAAGCCTCGCATTGCCTTCTTTCCCTTGTTCCTCACGCAACTCCTTTGCGTTTCCTCCTTCACTGCTTCTCTTCAATGTCGGCTTTGCCACTTCCAGCTTCCAGCCTTTATTCACTCTTCGATTTCCTCTAACACCATGTCCTCCGAGCGCACCTTTATTGCCGTCAAGCCGGACGGCGTGCAGCGCGGCCTCGTTGGCGAGATCATCGCCCGCTTCGAGCGCAAGGGCTACAAGCTCGTCGCCTTGAAGATACTGCAGCCGACAACGGAGCAGGCCCAGGGTCACTATAAGGACCTTTCCTCCAAGCCGTTCTTCCCGGCCCTTGTGAAGTACTTCTCCTCTGGCCCGATCGTGTGTATGGTGTGGGAGGGTAAGAACGTGGTGAAGAGCGGCCGCGTGCTGCTCGGCGCGACGAACCCGGCGGACTCACAGCCTGGCACGATCCGCGGCGACTTTGCCGTGGATGTGGGCCGCAACGTGTGCCACGGCTCCGACTCCGTGGAGAGCGCGGAGCGCGAGATCGCCTTTTGGTTCAAGGCGGATGAGATCGCGAGCTGGACGTCGCACTCCGTGTCCCAGATCTACGAGTAGTGGATGCTCGTGGATTATACACAGACACGCTAAGTCTTGATTTCAGGAAATGTTTGTGGCGTCGTCGTTCTCTTCGCTTTGCTGTAGTCATTGCTTTGCGGGACTCTTCGAAAAGCCCAGAGAATCCTTCGTCACTTTTTTTTCGCTTGTGCTCTCCCTCTTGAGCATGGTCATATACATCCACTTTGTGGTCAAATAGTGTGTTACACACTACATAGGCAATCACCAATATTAAAAGGAAACACTGACACCTGTTGCTGTGCCTTCATCTCACCATTTTCGTCTGTTTTGTGAATGGCGGCGGCGCGTGGCCAAGATACACCATGAATCACCGAGCGCCGCTATGCTTTTCCAGCCTCCATCTGTACCACTGGGAGCACCACCGTGCACGTCGAAGTCAGTTGGTGGAATCAGCATGCTCAAAGATCAAATGGGCCGCACAACCAGAGAACTTCTTGCACGACATCCACTTTCCATTCCTTGTCTGCCTTCTGCTCGTTTACGCCTCTTGTGCTTCTCTCCGTCTAGCAACTTCCCAACGGTTCAACTCTCAGCTTCGCCACCGTCACTCCCCCCCCCCCCCAACGAGAAAAG
>NC_018259.1:1110804-1171087 GCF_000227135.1 Leishmania donovani | reverse complement strand
CCGCGGCGACTTTGCCGTGGATGTGGGCCGCAACGTGTGCCACGGCTCCGACTCCGTGGAGAGCGCGGAGCGCGAGATCGCCTTTTGGTTCAAGGCGGATGAGATCGCGAGCTGGACGTCGCACTCCGTGTCCCAGATCTACGAGTAACGGTGATTGCGGTTACGCCTTGAGGATGTAACTGTACCCCCAATGAATTCTTCCCTGAAAACCACATCATAAGCCTCTTAATAGGTTATTTTTCTTGATCGATGCCTGGTGGTGACCAGCACCATTCCTTTATCGGATTCACTCACACTCCTAGTGAATCATGTAATGCGGTGAGAGTGGGTTCTGGAGGAGACCGTTGTGCAGCCATGGCTTCAGGAGAGAAAACAAAATACAAGGAAAGGCAATATGTAACTATGAGGCTTCCTTTTTTTACTATGCAAAGTTTTTATAACTCCTGATCGGCGAAAACAACAACAACCGCAATACACCAAGAGCAACTGCTTTCTTCTGCGGACTGTGCTTCTTTTTTCTGAATGAAGGAGTGACTCGCGCGATGGAAAGTGTGTGCGTGGGAGATGTCTTTCCTTTTTTTTGTTGATAGTGGCGACAGCTCACTGCTGACGATGACAGCACATAAACAGATGCTCATGGAAAGTAGCATTCATTCCTTGCCTGCTGCCATGATGTTGCTATGCTTTTTTCTTGGGGTGTTGGACTCCTCGAAGGTCCGGTTTCATGGTGCACTGGTGAGGCCGTGCCTTGTAGTCTGCGTTCTGCCTTTCTCTCTCCTTTCTCACTCGAGTAACTGGGATGAAAGCCGCCCCCTCCCAAAGGGCAAGGGGACAGTGACTGGCCCTCTTGTTGGATGCTCTGGTGCAGAAAAAAATCATTCCTCCCGCTATAACTGGGTGATCTAAGGTACTCGGGACAGGGTCGAGCATACGTCATCTCTCACCAAGGTACCGAAGACCACCACCGCTCACAGATCGGCTCAAGTCGCACACACAAGTACACATACTGCCCACCAAAGGGTTCAACCACAGAAAAGCCGGTTAAAAGAAACAAAGAACCAGAACACACACACAGACACACACACACACACACACATAGAGATACAAGATGAAGGCGAGGCAGCTACTGTTGGTACGCACCATCCCCCTCATTCGCCCTGTCAAGGTGGATCCTGCTACTAAGAAGTTACCAGCCACATTGCTCAACGACGTAACGATGTTGTCCACGGTGACAAACGATGCCTTTTCCAAACAGTGCCAAGCAGTGCTCCGAAGTGTCTCAAAGAACAAACTGTACTCAAGTCGCTTCTGGGTGACCCAGCCGCAATCGAGGCGCTCGTGCAACGCCGTAGTTCTTCCGGGGCAGAAGCCAGCGGTGATTCACCTAAACGTTGAAAAGGTCATCCCTTTGAAGGTGCTCGCTAAGAAGGACCAGAGGAAGGTGCTCGATGAGCATCCACCGTTCTTCGGCTCCGGCGTCGGTATCCTGTCAGAGCGGAAGAAGTGGAAAGCAGTTACGGCGGATCGACTAATCCGGCTTCTGAATGCAGCGGAGGAAGAGCGCGCTCTGTTTATTGATGTGAATGTGGCCAAGGAACTCGAGTTGAGGTACAACAAAAAAGACGTGATCGACATCCGCTCCGCGAGCTCAGTGGCTGTCTTCAACTCTGACCAGCTTGACGACCCATACAAGGGGGAGCCTCAGAAAGGTGTGGCACTAAACGCAGCGACCGGGAAGCGGCTCGGCCAGCCTGCGCACGATATTCTTCTCGGAGTCGGCATCCTTCGCGGTTACACGTCACCAATGTGGATCGCAGAGGCTCAGATGAAGTACCTAAATCTAGAACTCAAGGCAAACGCGGAGAAGCAGGCAGTGTCGGCGCCGAACATGACAGGGATGATTGTTTCTCTTTCGGTTTTGCCGCCAAAGTGCAAGCAAGAGCTGCTCAGCGAGCTCAAGAAGCAGCGTCCAGACGCTTTCGGCCACGACATTTTCTTCATCTACAACGTGAACGGGTGGGAAGCGACGCGGTCGCGTGTGCTTGTGCGGAACATGGCTGCCGTGAACGATAAGGAATACCCTTTCCACTTTGTGAATCTGAAGGATCTCAGACTGCAGAAGCCGCAGTACTCATCGGTCGTGACCCGGCTGACGGGCTGCAAGACTCCATTCTGCGCGTCTGCTCTGGAAACCGCTGCTCTTGCTGCTACCAAATCGAAGGAAGGGAATCAAAAGGATGACCTAGTGGTTCAAGGGAAAACGTTTCCCTTCTTCTTCGCCGAGGACGCGACGCGCCGTCGCTACTACAACGCCGCCTGCATGACGAAGCCGTATCTGATGATGCCGTCTGTGCGTCCCATCGCCATCCTTAAAGGGCGGCTTCTTGGGCCCAGGGACGAGAGCATTCTTCGCACGTTTGCGCTGAAGAACAAGCTCTCCAGTCCCATCTGGGTAACAGAGTCCGCTGCGGAGCGCATGGGAGTGCGTATCGCTGCGGCGCGCAAAAAGCACTATGTTCTCATCGGCGCTGCCGCGGCAGATGCAAACCCCGACGAGGAGGCCGTAGATGGCTTTTACAACATCGACGATTTTGCCAAGCCTGAGGAGATCCTATCCTTGTTCCCCAAAGCAAGCAAGAAAGTGCACTTCATGCTGGATACTAAGTGGCGCGCCGTGCTGGGCAAACAGCGGCAAGACTACCTTTCTTCGCTAAAGCGCGACGTCCCTCTGTGGGTCTCGGTGAACGAGTGTCTAATGTCCGGCTTTGAGCCGAGACCAGGGTCTACGCTCCTTTCGTTTCCCACTAGCCGCAAGCGCGACAAGACGGGCACAAGGCTCTACAACTCGCAGCACACCACCGACCCGGTGCGCGTGATTGGTCTCTCCTCGGTGTACACGCGACCACAGGGGCTGACAATGTAAGAGCACTGCAAGCGTGTGGGCTGAAGAAAAGCATGCGTATTGGAGAGTCCGTTTGGCGCGTTTTCGCTTTTTGTTTTCTCGCTCGTATGTGCACACTGAGCTGCTCTCGCAAACGTAGCGGCTCCGCGCGTGAAGCGCTGTATTAAATGCTTTTTCGTTTTCGGTACTATAGATATAGATGGACACTGATAGAGAAGTGCATAAAGAAGAAATCAATCAACTCCGGACTACTTATATGGAAGCAAGGCGTGGCTGCCACGGCAGTGGGAATTGACCAATGCGGTGCTGCTGACCTGGCAGACACTGCCGTTAATCCTTCTGCTTCTCCGCCGTTCATCTGGCGAGCAGGATCCTCCTTTCAGCGCAGCAGTCTTCACCCTTGTTTGTTTACATTTCCTCGTATGCTATGTCTGGGAATCCTAACAGCAACTGCAGCAGAGCATCTGTGAGCACTTCACGCCTCGGTTTTTCTCTTGTCTTCATCTGTCAGAGAATGATTCTTCTTCGCCCACTGCTCTGAAATCCCCCTTCTTCTCTCTCTATATCTGCGCTCTTGTCTCTCTTTTGCTTTTCCTCTTTCCTGGGCACGTTGATTCGCATCATCTGCCAAAGTGTCCCCTTCTCTTCCTCCTCGTCTTTCTTATTTCTCTCTGAACTGGGACTGGGCGTTTTTTTCCTCTTTGGTCGTCTTGTCGGACTTCTCTGCCTTTTGCTGCGCGTCTCCTTTTCCGTGTCTTGTTCTCATTTCACCCCTTGCCTCTTCAGAGCTCCATTTTTCCCCGTGTCTCCTTCCGTCTCTTGATGATTCCACACTGCTAGACACCATAATTCCTACAGGATTCCTCGTTGCACCATACAAGCTACCAAGAGGTAATTAGCAGCGCCCCGCCGCTCCGTGCTGCCTTCTCTTCAACGGCTTGTTGATTTGCTTTTGCGTTTTCGCCTTCTTCCTCCGGGCTGTGACTGCTGTCTTGGTTTCCTTTCGAGTTTGTGTTTGTCCGGATCTTGAATCTGCGTTCCCTCTCCATTGATATAACACCTTTTTCTAATCTGGTTGTGGCTTCTTTTTTTTTCATTCGCCTTGTCTGAAAGAGACACGTCGACAGGCAGTCGTGCAACTCCTCCTTACTCATCTGTAGCAGCTCTCCACATCTGTAAGAATAACACCTTTCCCTTTTGCTCGACAAAAAAGTCTGAGCAGCATCCAGCACGACAGGAAAAGGAAAACGAGCAAATAGAGAGAACAATAGAAAAAAAGCGGTTTCTATCTTAAGAGTAAAGAGTAGATTATAGAAGACCATACGAAAATGAGTGCGTCTGTCAGCGAGAGACGCAACACTAGAGCGACAGCTTCCACTGCTCCCAAGCTGAACGCGCGATATTCGACGGTGCCCTCTGGAAAAATGACTCCCCTTGCCTACGGGAAAAAGGAAGCGGAAAGGGATGTGCAGCTGGCAACGTCGCCGTACTCTGCGACGAGCGGGAGGGGTGCATCCAACGGGCCGTCCTTGAGCAGTGCCCGTCGCAGTCTTGTGTACGCCGGCACCGCATCTTCATCCTCACCGACAACGCAGCACGAGTCCAAGGTGGGCCGTTCGTCAAGTTTGACAGGCGGTGCCGTCTGGAGCTCATCTCTGCGCATCACCTCTGCGCGCGAGCGTGCAGCCACCGCACCTTTAAAACGAATCAAGTCTGCTACGTGCACGGAGAAGCGGTGCAAATACGTGGTGGGAACAATGCGGCACTGCGGCTCTATCTATGAGGAGATGGCGAAGCAGCTTCTGGCGACCGGCCGTTGGTCGCACCTATCCGTCCGCCAGTGCTCTGTCACGAAAGCCCTCGTCGTCTCTGAAACGCAAAAAGATTTGTCTGACACGAACATGCACCTGCTCCTTGGAGAGAAGATGCCGTGCGAGCGGGTAATTGCAACCCGACGCTTCATGTCGAAGCGGTACCGGAGCTGCCTCGGCGAGGGCACCAACGCGAGGCGCACCGCCTACGGTTCGCGCTCCTACACGTCCCCGGGACTCCGGATGCCGATGGGCAGTGGCGATGACGGCGAGGTGCGCGTGGTGGACTTTGTGGAGAACACGCGAAGCATTACATTGAAGAGTTCAATGGTGACGGCGCTGCTAAAGCACCACAACTACAACTGGAATACGCTTGGCAACTATCTTCCTATGTCCTTTAAGCTGACACCGTGCCAGTCAAGCCGTGACGAGCGGCAGCAGTTGCTAGCAACAGTAAAGGGCGGTATGCGGCTACCTCACGAGGGGGACGAGCCGTGCTTGTGGATCGCGAAGAGCTCCGCCGGCTGCCACGGCGACAACATCGAGATTTTTCGCGGTGACTACCGGGGAATTCTGAAGCTGCTGCGCTTTATCGACAGCCAACACGGCAGTCAACCTTGGATAGCGCAGCAGTACGTAGATCGCCCTCTCCTTTACCACAAGCGCAAGTTCGACATCCGGTGCTGGGCTTTGCTCCTTCGCGATATGTACGAGATCTACGTGCACGAGGAGTTGGTGATGCGCACCAGCAGCGTGCCATACAATCGCGAAAGCGCCACGTCCAAGACTCCCACGGGTCGGCTGGCGCACATCACAAATCATTGCGTGCAGGAAACGAGCAAGATGTACTCGTTGTACGAGGAGAGCAACGAGCTGTGGCGGGAGCACTTGGATGGACTCATTCGCTACAAGGGAACGGTGAGAGCTGCAAAGCTGAAGCAGGAAAAGTACACCCCTCTCTGCAGTCCGCGGCCACAGGAGCCGAACCGCGGCGACGTTCCTTACCCGACAAGGTACTCGAACGATTCGCGGGAGTCCCTGTACCCGATTCGCGAGGCGAACCGCAGCGACAGTACAACTGCCCCACGCCTCGTCAGCGTCCATGATGAGCCAACCACGATCACGCTCGACAATCACATCATGCCGCAGATCCACTTTATCATTCGCGACTCGCTGCTGGCCGCACGGTCGCACGTGCCAGATGAGCCGGCCATCCCCCCTACCCATACCTTTCAAGTCTTCGGATACGATTTTCTCATCGACGAGAACCTCAAAGTGTGGCTCCTGGAGATCAACGGCGCGCCGGGCGGCCCTGACCGCCTGAAGCCTGCGTTGGTGAAGGATACAATTGAGCTGGCTGTGGCCCCGTACTTTCCGGGTACGATGAACCTGAAAGCAAAGCGGCACAACGGCTATGTGCGCGTGTATCCTTGAGGCGCGAATGGCATCTGTCTCACTTCATTCCCCCTTGAGCGTGCGTGTATGCGTGTCTCTGTGCGTGTGCAGGGTTTGCTCTGCGGCTTTCATAGATGCACTGATATGCTTCAGCTCTTCTCCCCACAAACGCGAAGATACACACACACACACAAGGAAGAGGAATCACGCTTTAATGGTGCCTGCCACACGGCATCTACTCTTTCAGATGGAAGACTCACTTGCCTCGTGGTCATGCGGCTTTTCTCTTTTTTCCAGTCGTACGTCTGTTCAGTAACGAACGTGCGGCGCACCTCAGAGCGAATTCGTGCTATGGGAGCCCCTGAGCTATTCTGCCTCTGTTTCTCTCTTTGTGATGCACATCGCTCACAGCTTTCAATTTTGGATGCCTTCACACTCTCTCCTCTCTTTCCGCTCCCGCCGTCTCTTTCTCTCTGCGCTGCTACCGCCACGACTCCAGCCCCCCCCCCCCTTCTTCTCATGTTGCTGCATGAGTGGTAGAACCTCGTTTGCTTGTGTAGTTCAGTCCCTTTCTTTGTTTCCGGTCTGCCTTTTCCATCTCATTTTTCTCCTTGACTGGTTTCTGATCCAACAAACAATGAGAATCCGAGACATCGTCATTATCGGCGTCGCCTTTGTGTGCAGCATCATCTGCTGGTCACAGGAAGGCTCGCTCAACTTTCAGCGGGGGTTTATGATTCCCATCTTGGACAATGAGCTCACGGAGGTGATCATGCCGAAGCCGATTCTGGTGGACCCAGACGGCTCAGGGTCCCGCGTTCTCCTGAGTTCTACCAGTGTTGGTTACCTGAACATCTACAACACCTACTACGCGCGCCGACGCATCGATGACAGTTTTGTGCGCCTCAACCCCTCTGCGGAGCTCAATGTGTACACCCCTATCGTCGGTATCGGCGCCGGCTACACGGAGCTGAACAGTAGCATTATGCTGTGTGCTGTCGTCACGGAAGACTATCAGCTCATAGCGGTTTCTATCCACACCCCCTCGCCCAGTGTTCTGTGGAAGTCCCAGCTCGTGGCGCCTCGGTACTGGAGCGAGCTTACTCACGCCTCCATCTCTATTGTCCCAGAGCGCAATTGGGCTGAAGATGTCGGCATGATTGCGGTGGCTGCCAAAGTTGTGGATGCGTCAGGTGTAGAGATGATGATGTACTCCGCGTTTGACGCCAAGACAGGCGCGCGGCGCTGGGCGTACTTCTCTGACGGGGGCAACGAAATGGACGACGTGGTGCGCGAGGCAAACAACAACGGGACACAGACAGACAACGGCGTTACAGAGTTGCGCTTGCTTGACCGTGAGGGTGCAGCCAAGGGTGGCATCAATCAGCACGATTACTTGCTAGGGAGGAAGTACGAGCAGCCGTGGACCACATTCCGTGAGTCTGTGATGGCTTCCATGCCGCATCGCTACGCCCACGTGTGGGATGCGCAGTTGTACCCGCAGGTTTTCTATCGAGCGAAGGGGAAGCGGAAGGCGCGCTCTAGTAGAGGTAAGGCAGAGCGACGGGCTACATTTCGGTACAACGACCGGGTGGTGCATATGGAGACAGACGATGGAGGCAACCTGGGAGACAAGCTGTCGGCGTTGGCACTGTCATTAAGGCAATCCACTCACGCCTATCCCGCCAAAAATGCAACGCGGCGGCGCCGTCGCCCGTCGAACGTGTTTGTGTTTCACGGCGAGCAGGGCGTAGAGGTGGTCCACATGTACACGGGAAGTACGGTGACAAGCGTAATGCCGCTGAAGGCTGGTGGAACGTGCTACGATGACATCAACGACGATTTGGTGCTCGAGTCTGTCAGCACCCAGATAGGCCCCCGCTCCGTCGTGTACGCCAAGCGCGGGATTGACCTGACGTATGACTGCCTCGGCATAATCGAGGCCGGGGCGCCGTCGTCTGCAGATGAACTTTTCAACGCCACCGTGTGCAATACGCAGGGCCTCTTCGGCAACCTCGACCTCATTCATCACTTCGTTGACGGTGACATCCGCGGCGAGGAGGCGCCGCGCGCGCTCAACACACTGGAGCTTCTGGGAAGCCGCAACGTTGTCTCCTCCATGACGCGCGCAACTCCGCCTCTGATTCTGCAGGTCCAGCAGAACATGGGAGCCGGTCTACAGCAGGTAGAACGCTACGCTGCATTCATGATTGACACCGGCCTCGTAACCTGCATTGACCCATCGCGGAGGAGGGTGCTGTGGCGCGCTCAAACAGGCGCACGCTTCGCCCCATCTCCATCTGACGACATGGCGGAGATAAGGAAGAGCCGCTATCACGTGAATAGGGACGTGAAGCCGTTCCCGCAAATGGTGCCGTACTCGCTCATGCAGAAGAACCGCGAAACCGACGTGACGTTCGTCGGTGGAGGAAAGGAGTACTTCCGCCGCGTCGACACCTACGTTCTCGCAGTGGGCGACGCTGAGTTCTCCATCATCAAGACCAAGAACGGCAAGGTAACTCGCTCCGTTTCGTTGACGGAGCCGCCGGTGGCGCCGGTGCTCGTAGTGGACTTCAACGGCGACGGCACAAACGACCTCATTATAGTGTCGAAGTACCACATTTTCGGCTATGTGGGGAGCTCTCGGGCGTCGTCCGAAACTATTGCCGCCCTGATGCTTTTGCTGGTAGGGCTTCTCGGCATTTTGTTCGCCGTTCGCGAAAAGAAAATGGCGGAGGGAGACCAAGACAATTACACGCTGCCCGTGCACACAGGCGACAAGGTGCAACGTAAGAAGACTTTCAAGCGCTCCACCGACTAAGCTGATGCGTGTCCTCATGTACGTGCTCAGGTTTTCTTCATCGTGTGCGCGTGTCTGCGTGTTTCACAGAGTACGGCACTGTCATGCACAAAGGCCCCCTGCGCATGCTTTCTTTCATCGTTGTTTTATTGCTCGTCTGCTAGCGTGTGCGCTGTTAGGAAAGAGAGGCAGATGTGGACGGTTGTGAGTCGGGCGCGTGTGAGGTTCCGAGACTCAGTGCAGTCTTTCGAGGTGCATCCATGGGCCATCGCTATGCGACAAATGGCGATAGAAGAGCAGCACTGGGCGATGTCTGTGCTTCTTTGCTGTATCTTCGCGCCAGCTGATGGGCGAGTGTGCGGGTACCGAAGTGTGTGGCTGTTGACAGGCGCGCAGCTCTTCTTTCTGGTCATGGCGAAGCAGTCATCCTGATATATGTCAAAATCGAACAGCAAGGAACGCGAGATGGTGAGGAAACAGACCAGGATGAAAGCAATGGCCGTGGATTGCGAGGCATTGCAGCTAGCAAGCAACGCTGCGTGCACTCGATGTGCCTGGGCGTGCGGGTGCCTCTCCTTACCCCTGCTCATTTCTCTTGGCAGCCATTTGCACAAGGAAAGCCGCAACTGCTCGGGCCCGAGCCGACGAGCGCGCGTAACAGCGCAGTCGCCACTACGAATAACCGCACCCAGTGCTGCGGCGACCCACCCCTGCTCGTTATTGTTGTTATTCCTGTTCCATTTGGATCTGCTTCTCTTTTTTCGCTTTCCGTCTTTCGACGGTGTCGTGTGCAACGTCTGTTTTGTCTCTCTTCTAGTGCCACACTCATAGCAACGCCGACAAACGGGAGCCTCACATTCACGAGAGGGCGTGGCTTCATTATTTTTACTCCTCTTTCAACTCAATCCCTGGAGCCACCCTAACGTCCCTGCTCCGAACTACTTGGTTTTGTGCATTCGCCCGGTCTGGTAGTAATTGAACGCTGCTCGCACAAGCTCCACTGCAGCCCGATTCACCCTCTCCGACTGCCCATTTTGTTTTCCATTTTCCTTTCTGCGTGACTCTCTTGTCACACTCCTCGTCCTCTGCAGTAACATTATTCATCGTACGCACTAGCACGCACACGACGTAAACTTTGGGTTCGCGAACCAAAAGCCCCCCCCCCCCCAATACGTGCAAGTAAAGGAAAGCATCAACAGGGGAGTTTCAGCGGACCAGGGGCGCTCCTCCTCATCAAAAGGAAAGACAAACGGCAAAGCATCCCTCACTCTACGACCCGTCCTCACACGAGTTCATCAACATACAAATTGACTGCGGGCACCCCGAAGGAGCGCCCCCTTGCCCAAAACGTAGCACAGGGTGACTTGAAGCGTTTTCACAGGCTTAAACCCGTTCTTTTGTTGTTTTCAGCTGTCCCGTCTGATTCTCTTTGCGCTTCTCGCACGAGGTACACTTGTCTTCAACTCGGGCAACTACATACCCAATTGCACGCGCTCACTCGCAGGACGACGATCGCGCCGCCATGAGCTCTGAAGGAGCTCTGAGCTCTGGGGACGCTATGGAGGAGATGGAGCTGAAGGAGAGAAACCACAGCATTGAAGGATCTTCGTTTACCGCCACTACCCGTGACAGCTTCGCCTCTGCAGAAGAAGACTCGACAGCATCACAGGTCAACGAAGAAGCGTGCATGACTACCGGCAAGCCGAGAACCATAACTTGGAATGGGACGGCTACGACAGCGCATGACTACACCGCTGCTTCTACGGCTGAAACGGATGACGAGGAGAATGCTGCCGTGGCGGCGCAGCCGCAGCTTCCGCTCGACCGACTCCAGGCTTATATTCAGGCGCTTGTGGGAAACATCTTGGAGAGCCTTCGCGGGTTCGACGGCAGCATCACATGGCTAAAGCGCTCACACTCGGCCATCGCAGCCCACCTGGACGGCATCAACGCCGGGGCTGTTCCGGCCGCAACGGAGGAGTTTAGCGTTGCCTGGTTCGGTATCGCAAGCGCTGTGCTGCATGACTTGATCCAAGAAAGCGTAGCGGACATTTTCGCTCTCGCGACGCCGCCGCTTCTGTCCAGCGAGAATGAGGAATCAGCGCGTGGGTTGTGCGTGACGCCGCACGAGCTGTCCGTTGCCTTTGTCTCGGGTTTGCAGAGCATTGTTTCGGAGGTGATGAATGACGGCGGGTGCCATGGCTCGGGTGGCAGCCACCACTTCAGCCGCTACTCCTTGCGCAGTTTTGCCCATGTAAAGGAGATCAGCGAGATGAGCCGCCGTCTCATGGAGGAACACTTGACGCAGGGAGCACACGTGCCGCACGCGCTGCGCAACAAGTACAGCGACGATACGACCCCTATCGACTGCAAGGAGGACCTCTGCTCCATTCTCCAGAGCACTGCTGATGCGTGGGTGTGCAGCTTCTTTCCAGCCTACCAGCAGCGCTCTCGCAACCCAACAGAGGTGGCGCCGTTTCTGTGGGGGGAGGAAGAGGACGCCTCGCGCCTTAACCTGGAGCTGTTCTTTTACTGCTTGTACTTTGCTTGTCAGCAGCGGAGCTTGATGCAGAACAGGGAAGCTCTTCCGCGCGGCGTTGTGGTGCCGACGGCGTGGATGGAGCAGCTGCTGAGGTGGTCCACGCAAGCGAAGGAGCAGCACTGCTTGGCCTCACCCGGGCCACACCCACCTTTTCCGGGCCCGATCGACACGTTCGCGCTCATGACGGTCTCGCCGCACGACCCGCGCCGGCACTGGCTTTCTCTAGACTCGGAGCGATACCAGGTGATTCCAGAGACTCTGTACAACTCCTTCTTTGACTTCTTTGGCACCGGCCCCAAGTACGTCATGTATGGAGCCTTTCCTCTGCGGGAGCGCTGTCTCCTCATGTGGAAGCCGCTTCCGCTGACCGTGTTCACGACATTTGAGTGGTGGGAGCGGAACGAATCGGACGGAGCGCTTGACAAGTACAGCGTAGAGGTGCCCGTGGAGGAGGCACTCCTGCATAGCGACATGCGCGAGGTGTGCCACCTCGCCTGGGGCGTGATGAGGGAGGAGGAGGGCATGATGTCGGACAAGGTGGCCAGAGTGTGGTTTGCGGCAATCAACGGAACCGACACGGTGCGCATCTGCTGCAAAGGCCTCTACATGCTTTCCGTGAAAACAGGTCCGTTCACGATTGCAGAAAGGGGGGATGGGATGGACGTGACCGTGCAGGAGATATTGCAGCAGCTGCGGCGGCGCATCGAGCAGTATATGCCGGAGAGCGTGGAGGAGTGGAGGCTGCAGACGAGCGGGAAGGTGCTCTTGTCCCTGGTGCTGACGCTGAACAACACAAACGGCGACGACGGCGGAGGCGAAATTACACGCACGATGGAGGTGGCAGCACACCAATGCGGTGTGTGCGGCCTGACCAATGTCGGCAACACATGCTACATGAACAGTGCCCTTCAGTGCTTGTCGAATCTCACCTCCTTCCGCACGAAGCTTTTGACGCTTCCCATTTCGCACTTTTCACAGGCGGTTATAACTCCGCTGCTCATTAGGCTGCTGACGACGATGTGGTCTGGGCAGCACTCCTTCGCGGAGACCCGTGAGCTTAAGGAGCAGATTGGTATGCGAGTGAAGCGTTTTTCTGGCTACCAGCAGCAAGATGCAAATGAGTTCATAGAAGTGCTCCTGGATCACCTGAGTGAGGAGATCAATCTCCTCTCGGAGCGATGCTACCGACAGCGCGAGGACAGCGACAAGGCGATCGCGACGCAGGAGCTCTCCACCATCTTCTGGAGCAACTTCTTGGAAAACAACAAGTCGTTCATACCGCCCCTCTTCTTCCACCAGTCGAAGACCGTCTTCACATGCCTCACGTGTGGGGAGTGCAGCACCGTCTTCGACAACAACGTCACGCTCTCCGTCAGCATCAAAGACCCGCCGCAGCGGCGCGCCATGAGCGTGGATGTTATGGTGGAGCTAAGCAAGTCTGACGACGCGGCCGAGCCCGTCTCACACAGCGGCTTCATGGCACCGCTGTTTCGACCTGTGAAGGGGGGCACGGCCCGTGCGCACGCGCTGGTGACGCTGAAGGTTCACGTGCTGGTGCAGCCAGACAACACGGTGCGCGAGCAGGAGGTGGAGGAGGCGCTTCGACAGCTGCTGCTGAGCAATGCCAGTGCTAGCAGAGAGGTGCTGCGCTTTTTTCTGGACGGCTCTGCAGATGAGATGACTGCGGAGGAGGAAAAGCAGAGGGCAAGGAGTGTGGCAGCGCGCGTGCAGGTGGACGTGCGCGTAATGGACATTCCTGATCATGGTCGCGTGTTTGCTTGGGCACGGTGCTACCTGGCGAGCGCAGATCTGAGCGTGGCATCTGCGCCGCCACCGACTACAGTGGGTGCAGCAGGGGCGCCTGCGGCACGTGTGTGGTACTTCATGAAGGATGCACCGCTTCCCTCCACGACTGCCATAATAGGCACCCCGGTTTGGATCGACGAGTTTCCGGCGTCTTACGGTGCGGAGCACCCGCAGCCTGCGGCCGTGGATGCCGCCGACGCGGAGGGTCTCGTTTTGGCCAGCGAACCCCGTGACTGCATGACCGCCTACGCGGAGCACATCCGCCCGCGCTCTTTAGAGGTGGCGACAGCACTTCTTCAACGCGTTCCAGAAGACGAGACGGACGAGGTAGCGCTCTTCACTCCCACAGAGACTCTAAGCGGAGGGGCAGGGTACGTCACGCCTCCATCCCACAAGCACGAAGCCAAAGGAAAGCTGGCGTCCGCCAACGACGCCGGCGCAGCGGCTGCATCCATTGAGCGAGACATCAAGATAGTTCAGCGCATTCTCCGCAAATCCACAACCGCCAGCGTCACAAAAACCACATTCACGGGCGACGACATTAACACAGATGCGACAGGGAGCGAGGCCTGTGAAAAGGCGCCAGCTTCCACGGCGCTGACGACCACCATTGTCGTGTGCATCCAGTACGACTCTGCCAAGTATCAGCTCGTTACCGACGGACGGAGTTCGGATGCCTTTGGACTCCGCGGCGTAGGTAGCGACATCACCCCGGAGGTGAAATGCTCGCTGCACGAGTGCTTGTCGCACTCTATGCAGCCGGACCTGCTGCGGGGCGAGGATGCCTGGTTCTGCAGTCGGTGCAAGGAGTTTCGGGAGACGAAAGTGCACCGCACCCTCTTCCGTCTGCCCCCGTGCCTCATTGTGTCCTTTAAGCGCTTTAAGATGCACACGTACAGCGCCGACAAGAAGAACACCACAGTGCAGTTCCCCAGCGAGCTCGACTTTGCGCCGTACCTGGACCCCGAATCCGCTGGACTTCAGACGGAGGGCACGAAGTACCGCCTGCGCGGTGTGGTGTACCACACCGGGTCGCTCAGCTTTGGGCATTACACTGCGGCCGCCTTCAACGATTCCGTGAAGAAATGGGTATACTACAACGACACACACGCGACGATCGACAGCTGCGACGCCCCAGCGCCGAATGGGGCGTACATTTTGTGTTTTGAGCGCGTTGAAGCTACGGCAAGTCCAGCGTAATGCTGCCCGCCCTCTGCCAGTCTCTACTGGAGGAGGGGGGTGTAGGCATAGTGGTAAGGAAAGGACGGGGGAGAGGGGGAGGGCACTGCTTCACGCAGCAGCAGGCGAGGGACTCGTACGAAGAGTGAGGATGGAAAAAGGGAGGAAACAAACCGTCAGTGTTTTCTTTTGCGTGTGTGTCTGTTGCGCGCACACACACAGATGTGCGTCTATAAAGTCTCGATAGCTCACCTCTGTGAGGAGGGTCTGTGAAATGCGCCAGACATCTGTGAGGTGGCCATCTTTTATTACTTCTCACCCTTTCGCTCAGCCCCTTCCCACCCTGTCTCCCTCGCGCTGCCATCTCTTCCCTCATGGAGAGCGCGTTGTGCAGAGGAGGAGGATACCGTGAGACAGGTGGTGGTTGTGGGGGAGGGCCCTGCTTTTACCACTGCATGTGCGTGTCTGTAGTTGTGTGAGCGTGAGTGAGACTGTGGCGCAAAGGGGTGAAATAACTCACCTGCCTGCTTTCTCTCTTATCGTTCTTGTGGCGTGTCGCCTGTGGCAAATGCCGCTTTTTTTGTGATGTTGCCCTTTCTTGTGTGATGTTGTACGTGATGTGAGGAGTGCGCTTCTACTTTGGGGCTTCTTTCTTTGTTGCATGAAAAAAAAAACGCTTGTGATGGGAGAAGGCCGAGGGGAAGAGGGTAGAAGGCCGGAAGGGGCGATGGGACCTTGTGGAGAGCGGGTGCGACTGAGATGCAGCAACCGCGGATGTTTGCGGTTGGTCCTTGCTCGTTTTCTCTTCCTTTCTTGATGCTACTCTTTCTATTCGCCCTCTCACTGATTCATTCTTCGGATAAGTCGTTGTCGCGTGTCAAAGACGGAAGGGATGGGGTGGGGGTGGGGGCACAGCACCTTTTTATCTGCCGGAGGGCGCCGTGCCGAGGCGGTTGATGGCTGATCGCTGACCTCGGTGCGTGAATGCGGGATGATGAGCTGCGCTAAGGTCCTCTCTTTCGTTTTCTTGGTTCTCTTTCGCGCACCTCATGTGATGCTGCCGCTGCTGCAGTCTCCCTGTTGATGCCGATCGCTTCTCTTACATTTTCTCCCTTGTATTGTTTTCCGGGCTGGCACGTGTGCATTTTGTGTTTGTCTCGCTCCCAAGCTCGGCTGTTTCTACCCTCGTCTTTGCTTTTTCGTGTACGCGTGTGTCTTCTCCCCGGACTCCCTTCTTTCCTCTCCCCTCGCCCGCTGCTCACTTTTGTTCTTTTTTCTTGCACCTTCCTGTGGGTCTCTCTCGCTTCCTATTTCGAAAAGACTGCCTTTATCGATACTTAAAAAGAGCACTTGGAAAAATAAGAGGGCACTTCCTCACAGCATACGCGCATGCAAGCTCCTCCTCCTCGCCACCAAGCGAAGGCGAATGCATATCCCCCCTTCACTCTCTCACTCCCCCGAAAAAAAAGGCGCCCTCATTCTTTCATTCACCGTTTCACCTGTATTCCTTTCAAGAAGATGGAGATGGGGTATGGAAGCGAGAAGCACGGCCACACGCAGAGGTGCTGACGTGCCCATGCAAGGCGGTGCGAGACGCATTCAATGATCCGGTGAAGGGAATACAAAAAAAATACGAATGAAGGTGAGCGTCGTTATGTGTATCGGCATGTTGTATGTACGCTGTTTCTTACTCCCTCTTTGCGCAGAGAAACAAGGAAAAGCAAAATAGAACACAGTGTGCTGTCATTCGTTGTGATGCTGCGGTGAGGGCCTTCGAGTAATAATCTCGAGCTCGCGGTGTCATGCTTCTGTTTCCGAGTGCGGTAGCTTTCTCCTTGCGGCACTTCCTAGGCGATGACGTCAGCTGAGAAGGGCGTGAGAAACTCTTGCAACAGCAGAGAGGAATGTGTGAGCACCGTGACCTCTCTCTGCGTCTGCAGTCCTCCGTTCCACACATAGTTTGCACTGTGCACATACCACCACACTCTACGTGTCTTTTCGCTTTACTGCAATCTCGTCTTCCTTTCCTATTTTTCTTTTCTTACTCGTCCCCAACGCCCCCCTTCACACACACACGCACACACACACACACACACACACACACGTACGTGCGCCTACCACCCCATTGCGCGCGCACCCGTTTCCGTGCAACTGTCATCAATGCCACGAATCTACGAAGTCAGGACGGCCAGCCGTGTTTTTCTCCGCCCCGCTTGCACTTCGCTGACTTCATTGCTCCGGGCTGTCCTTTTCTGCCGCTAGGTCCAGTTGTCTGACGTTTTTTTTTATTTTTTTTTCTCTCGTGCTCTTCTCCGGCACGGCGGTCTCCTCCCCCTCTCTCAGCATATCACATCTGCGTCCTGCACTTCACATTCTCTTTCAACTTCTTGAAGGCGGGGGGCAGTGCAGAACAGAGCACGCCATCCTCAGGTCCAGCGAAAAACGACACCCTTGCGGAGGCATTGTACCTCTCGCCGCTGCCTCCTCTTCCTCCCTCCATTTCGTTGGTCGACAGGATCATCCTGACGTACATTGGCGGACTTGGTCATGTCAGTGGTGGCCGCCAAAAAGAAGGGCGCAGTGTCCGACACTCTGCGCCACTCGCAGATAGCGGATGGCATCCTCGCTGCACAGGACCAGGGCGCGCGTCAGCAAGAACAGATCCTGCATATAACCGAAGAGAACGACCAAATCAAGAAGGAGATCAGTGCTCTCTCTGGCACGCATTACGACTATGTCAAGGCGGATAAGCTGGCGTCGTTGCAGAGCGATGTTGAAGGTCTGGAGCGCCGCTACCAGTTTGAGAAGATGCGCAAAAATGATCTGACGAAGCGGTACCAGCTGGCCCGCATCGACCTCCTCCAAAGCCGCAAGATGAAGGGCGGCATCAATGTAGAGAAGGAACAGGCAGCGGCGGTGCAGCGCCAGGTCGACATTCTGGAGAGCCGACTGGATCAAACGTTAGGTCAGTTCAACGATGCTCTGTCGTATAACAAAGAGCTGCGCGACCGCATCGACGTCATTCGAGAGGAGCGTCGCGTGTTCCTGCGCGTGCACAAGCGCATGGAGGACGATTTGAAGACGAAGAAGCGCCTCATGGCCGAGCACATTGAGAAGTCG
Source organism: Leishmania donovani (assembly GCF_000227135.1). NCBI lineage: Eukaryota > Euglenozoa > Kinetoplastea > Trypanosomatida > Trypanosomatidae > Leishmania > Leishmania donovani. Next base: position 1,153,532 of record NC_018259.1, on the reverse strand, counting down.
AACAGGGATATGGACGATCGCGACGCGCAGCTGCGCGAGGTGGAGCGGTTGCGCGCCGCGCTGGCCGAGCAGCGCCAGGCCTACACCAATCAGCTGCGCGACCTGGACACCGCCATGATGGACATCAAGGCCATGCGCGATGAGCAGACGGAGATGCAGCTCGAGCTGGAGGCGCGCGAGTACGATTTTGACGAGCGCATGGGCGACACGAAAGCTGCCCGCGCTCAGGAAGAAGTGGTCACCTCCCGGCGAGCGATTGGCGCGTCGGTGCCCGGCAACGGCGAAGAGCCGGTCTCCACGACGGGTGGGGAGGACGACGAGGACGACACACACACATTGCTGTGTGTGGAGAGAGAGTCCGCCACCATAACAAGCATTCTTGCTCAGATCAAGGACGACCTGCAGACAGACGATATCGACGAGTTGCGCGCAAAGTACTTGCACACAGGCGACCTGAACTTCTCCATGTACAAGTACGTCAACGAGCTGTCTGCCAAGAAGGAGGCGCTGAAGGACAGCATCCGCGACCTTCAGCGTCTTCTGAGCGAGGAGGACGACAGCGAGCGTCAGCACCGCGCTCTCATCAAGGGGCTCGAGGAGGAGCTGGCAGGCACCGAGTCCAAGCTAGATGAGATGAACTACGCGACTGTGCAGTTGCGCGACGCCGTGCAGCGTACCGCAGCCACGGCTGAGGATGTGTATGCGCACATCGGGTGCCCGCAAATGGCCGATGGCGCTGTGGAGGGTGAGGAGAGGTGCACAGAGGCCAACATGAAGCAGTTCCTCGGCACTATTGAGGAGCGCGCCACGCACATCTTGATTGCCTTTCAGCGCCACCACCAGTTTTCCGCGAACTCGCGCACCTCGGTGGCGTCGTCTTCTCGCGTCACCCGAGATCTTCAGTCTCCGAAGGAGACTGTGCAGAATTTGGAGGAGGAAGACAATGCATTAACTGCCAACACGACAGACTCCCCACACGGCGAAACTCTGCAGATGGCAGAAGACTGGGAGGTGGAGGAGAGCCCCATAATGCCGATTGCCCCCCAGACAGCCCATAGCGCCGTATCGGCACGCGATCTTGTGCGTATGATGGAGCTGCCCAGCGCCAGTCTGGCTGGCGGGACGACAGATCGCGACAGTAACCTCTACGCTGACCAGGATGACGATCACATCGTCTCGCACGAGGACATCCGTAAGCAGATGGAGGCCCGCCTGGCTACGATGCGTGAGCGTGAGGAGCGCAACCAGCGCAAGAAGAAGGACGCAGCTCAGAAGGCCAAGTAGGTGACAGCATGCCAGCAACACGGCAGCCACAGCCAGGTGAAAGCAGAGAGATGGATATGCTGGGGAGCAAGAGCGTAACGCCGCCCTCGTGTGTGCGTGCAGGTGCGATCTTGGTGCCGGAGGCAAAGTGCCCAGCGAAACACACACACGTACACACACACAGTGCACGGCGATGGACGCGTTAGCTTTTCGCACCGCTTCCTGCTTCTCTTTCTTGCGCGCACCACAGCTCGTTTCACGTCTGCCAGCACCCCCTCTGAGCGCTTTCCATTTCTTTATCATGTGATGTAGAGCTCCACAGTTGAACGCTTCAAAAGGAGGTTTGAAAGAGGCGGGGCATGCCGGGGAGGCTAGCAGGCGTGTGTGTGGGGGGGGGGAACTCAATGATAGTCCGCGTCACTCAGCGACATAAACATTCACATGCAAACGCACATGGTCACACTTAAATGCCACATCCGTCGCGTCATGCACACACACACACACACAACACTGAAGGGAAGAGAGGAGCCGCGTCGGCAGATCCAAACGCGCGCGCGCACACACACACACAGTGAAATGAAGGGAGACGGTACGCAGCACAAGAAAAGAAACTAGAAACGGAGGAGCTTGGAGAGGGGGCGATGCATCAAGCGAGAGCGAGGAGAGAGCCACTGCAATACCCGTGCTCATACACGTAACTATGAAAGGGACAGACTTCATGAAGGAAATCTTTTCTTGTATGTGTGTGCGTGTGTGGACGCGGCTTTTGCATGGGCGCCGCTTCTGTTGCTCTCTTTCTGTTTTTTTTTTTTTTGAACATTTTCTTCTGCGTCTGACTTGCGTGCATCTCTCGACTTCATTTTCGTGGGTGCTTGTATCACAAAAAGCAAACAAACAGACGGACAAGACGGCAACAACGGCAACAAAGCAGTTCTGTGGTTGTCTTTGGGCGTTTCTATGTTGCTACAGAAAGCGTCTGGCGGTGGCTTCGGGTGAGTATAGGCTGGCTTTGGGGAGTGTTCGTTTTTTCTCTCGTTCGCTTTCATTTTTTTGTTTTCACTCTGCTTCTCTTCACCCATAGCCACCACCACCACCACCACTGCCCCCACGTCATCCACACAGAGGCTCACGCAGGGCGTTGTTGTTCCTTCTCTCTTCTCCACCCCTCTATCTGTCACGTTTGTGTGTCTTGTTGTCGCGTTTGGTTTTGCATTATTGTCCTTGACCCACGCTCTTTTCTGTTGCCTTATTTTCTTTTTCGTTTTCCCCTCCTCACTTCTCTCCGGGGACGCAAATGACTCGCAACCGTATGTTAGCTGAGTAGCGCGCACACACATATCATGTATAGTTCACGCCCCATCCCTGTTCTCTGTTGTCCGTCTCCGCCTCCTCTTCCCCCCATTCCCGGGCCTTTCTCCTCCTTTTCGTCTCTCGTGTATTTCTTTGTCTCTCGGTTTGGTTCTCTTTCGTATGTATTCAATTTGCTCTTGTCAACGTAACACACACACACACACACAAAACAAAGAGGCGAACGACACCAACGCGCCGCAAACCGAATCGGCTCCTTGGGACTCCCTTCTTTGCTGGCAAGGGACTGCCGCCTCCACCTTCTGCCGCCCCCCTGTGCGTGCACTCCCCTGCTTCTTGATGACCGCACCCTTGGCGCTTGTCTTGTTAGCGGCTGTGGGTGGGATAATCAGGGCTGTCGAGGTGTGCGTGCGGAAAGACGGTGCGCGAGAGACATATGAAGTCTCTTCAAAGCACATCCATTTGTGCCCGGTTTTCGTGAGTCGCCAGTCGCCAGCTCGACGGACACACGCACACACAGACACGCACACGCGGCATCGTGTGTGATGCAACGGTTGCATCAGACAGCAGTGGTGCGATGACTGGCTTGTGTGCATGGCCGTTCTGTGAAATCGCCACTCGCTGCCTCTGTTGCATGTAAGGTCAAGAGCTCTTGCTGTTAATGACCCGGGTTTTTTTGTTCGCGTCAGCAGATCAACTCTAGATACCTTGTTATTCTCTCCTCTTTTTCGTCGTTGATGTATGCATACGCGCGCTAAATCTGCTCTGGACATTCGCGGCAAATTGTGTCTTGTGCTGCACCGTGGTCACATGGTCATTGGTTGTCTCGTTTTCTCTGTGTTTGACACGCTACCCCTAACGATGCGTCTGAGTTGTTTATAATTTGCATGTGCGTGGAACATTCTGTGACGCACACTGGATTCGCACATACCCACGTTCAACCACACGCACAAACACACACATACGTCACCCTTCGCAACTTGCCGGGCATAGAACGTCTCCATTCGCTCACAGTCTCACAAGACACCGTCAAGACTATAAGGCACGCCTGACAAGATGGAGGAGCGCGGTGATGCCTTGATGGCGGAGGCGGAGAAACAGCTGAAGAAGCGCTCGTGGTTCTCGTCGAGCGACACGAAAGTTGATGAGGCACACGACACGTTCCTGCAGGCTGCCACGCAGTACAAGGCCGCTGGCAATTTCGCGAAGGTGGCCCAGGCGTACAAGCGCGCCTCTGAAATGTCCCTCAAGAACAAGAGCGAGAGTGACCAGGCGGTGGAGATGGAGGAGGCAGCAAAGGCATTCGTCAAGGCCGGCGATGCAAAGTCAGCAGCAGCCCTGCTCAGAGACGTGGTGGACATGTATGACAAGGCTCAGAAGTACACAAACGCAGCCAAGGCGTGCGCTGCGCTGGGCGACATAACCATGGGCGACGAGGCGATGCGGTGGCTGCAACAGGCCGTGCGCTACTTCCGCAATCAAGGTGCAAAGGTGACGGCCTCGGAGATCGTGCTCAAGATGGCGGACATGAAGGCGCGCTCTGGCGACTACGCCGGGGCGCAGCAGATCTACGACCATCTTGCCCGCGAGGCGCTGGAGGACCGTGTGGCGCGCGGCAACGCACGCAAGCTGTTCTTTACGACTCTCTTGTGCCAGCTGGCCCTCATGACGCCGGAGAGTCTTATGGAGGATGTAGACGTGCTCGAGGAGCGCTTTCAGGAGTACCAGGAGCTGGACACGCAGTTCAACATGAACACACGCGAGCACATGTTTGTGACGGACGTGATTGCAGCGATCCAAGGCGAGGACACGGCAATGTTCGACGAGGCGGTTCGCGAGTACGACTCCATCTGCCCCCTGGACGACCTTCGCGAGAAGATGATCCTCAAGGGGAAGCAGGCTCTTCGCGAGCGGATAAGTGACCTGCGGTAGGCGAGGGTGCTGAGCACTGCACAGGCTTCTCCCACCCTTTCCCACCCTCTGCATCCTCCTTTTCTCTCTACGAGGGCCACACTTTTCCTTCTCTTTTTGTTTTTTTTTTTGTTCTGTCGTCTCGCTTCGGTCCTGTTACTGGCTCTCTCGCCCTACGGCTCTCATCATCATCATCTATCGCTACGACGGCTCACTTCCCTATCTCCGCTTTCCTTTACTCGTCTTCTCACGACACGCTCCTCGTGGCCTTATTGCTATGCTTGCCTTTTTGTTTTCCCTTTACTGCGTGCATGTATGTGTCCGTGTCTGCGTGACGAGTCCACAGATCAGACATCAGAAGTAACAAAGACGATATCCAAACAGCAACACCAGCAAAGGAAGTCATTATGGGCAAAGTGGAATGCATCCAAGCAGTCGCGACACGCAACCGCTGGGAGGTGGGGTCCGCTTCCCTCTTCTTCGATGTGAATTTCCTTTTTCCCCTCTTTTTTCTTTTGCGCCTTCCATCTTTCCCCCGCCGCATCACGTCCGTCCTCTACCTTCGCTTCTCTCCGTCTCCACCTCCCCGGCTCTTTCTCATTCACGTGTGAATGCCTGCGACCGCGCGTTTGTGCTTATTCGTGTGCCTCTTTCGCTTTCTCCGAACCTGCCGGGCCGCTCCATCGCTAGCTTCACTGCGCAACATGGATGCACGGGGCCGACACAGCGCCTGTAGACACCTCTTCCAAACTCACATGCGTTGAGGGAGCTTACCATCCACTGCACCGTGGCGTTCGCTTGTCTCACATCCGCAAGTGTTACTTCATTTACTGTTGAAGGGCGCATCTTCTCTCCGCTTCCGCACGTTTATTTCTTTTTTTTTTCCGCTGCACCGCCATGCCATCCTCGTACGTGTGCGTTCTCCACTCCAGCAATGGCTACTACACGGACGATTTAGTCGGCAACGCGCTGCGTTGTGTGCATGCGCTGCAGTGCAGCTTGCGCGCCGGCGCACCTGACTTCATTCCATCCATTGCCGTCTTCTTTGCGGACCCGCACAGAGGCGTCAAATGCGTGTACTCTTCGGCGGTGCCAGACCGCAACCATGCCTTGGATCGAGTGGGGGCTACCTACCCCGTCTTGTCAGATGCGACAGGGTCGGTGTTCTCACCCGATGAGGACGGTGGGGGCGGGTGGAGGGGGGGTGACACCGCAGAGAGGACCGTCGCCTTTGCGCAGCTTTTTCGTTTGCGCTCTCCGCAAATTCTTCAGCAGGCGATACTGAGTGCAGTACAGGAACACAACAGCACCGTGCCAACCGCTGGTGCAAAGGCGGACGCATCATCCGTGAAGGGGTTCAGTGAGACTTCCCCTGCACCCTCGGCATCTGCGTCGCCGTCTTCCGATGCCACGAGCATGTGGAGCTCTCTGGCGGGGGCACTACTGGCCTCGCTCTGCTATCTGCGCGCGCACCCCAGCAGCGCTTTTCGGGCGGCGGATAGGGATGAGGCAGACGGCGAGGCCGGAGAGGCACCTGGCGAAGCGGCTGCCGGGGACTCCTCCAGCAGCGATGCCGTGAATTCTGCACCTCCGCCGCGCAGTGCTGGAAGCGTTCTTGTGTTCAGCGACGCGAAGGCAGCTGCCGTGCCGCCGTACAGTGCGGAGTGCGCTCTCGCCATGACAGCTGTGACAGCGAGCAAGATGGGCGTGACTGTGTCGTGCTTCGGTGAAGCCGTGCTGCACACCGACTCGACAGAGAACCGCCTCGTGGCGCTAGCCTCCAGCCTCGGTGGCTTCTGCGCTGGCCGGTTCAGCTTGCATGACCTCGGCCACCTGCTGGATGGTGCGAGTGCTGCCGTCTCGCTCATCGGCAACCGGCCCCGTCAGAGGCGGGACCGTATTGCTTCCCAGTACGTCGTGGGGCCTACTATGCTGCCGCAGACGCCTCTGCGAAAACGTCGCGCGATGGATGCTGCTTTGGCAGAGAGCTCAACGGCGGATTTCGAGAAAGCGACGACGGAAAAAGCTGATACCGCCGTTTCCTTTGGCGCGCAGGACGACGAGCACGCCTCCTACCTGGGCTGGTTGTGCCCTTCATGCATGGCGGTTATTTATCGTCCCTCAACAGAGGTCGCCGGTGCCACGACCTCGGATTCCCGCACCGAGGACGGCGGCGGCAGCGGTACGGACCAGGGGATGGGTCCCAGGTGTCCCTATTGTAGCAAGGTGTGAGCATAGCGGAAAAGGAGGTGACCACACTCCAGCTCTTCTCTTGCAGCTCGTACGTGCACTGTTTTTTGTTTTTTTCTTGGCGACACTTGCGCGACTTGCGGTGCCGGGCACATGGGCAGCTATGCAACCCGAGCGATGCCTTTTGAGGATGGCCTGGTTCTGCTTTTCGTTGTTCTGCTCATGCTCGTGTGAGCCTCGACATCTTTTTTTTTTTTCACTGTTTGCCTCGTTTGAGCAGGCAGGCGCACATGCACATGTGCTCGCAGCCACGTGTGTGAGTATGTGTGCGCGTGTGTGGCAAGACACTAAGGCGAGGTGCGGAGCGGTTCCACTGGAAGTGAGGACGAGAGCACGTTTGGTAGCGGAGTTGCACCCTCGCTCGAGGCATCGGGAGCTGGTCTTCCTTGCGCCTGCTTCCATCTTCAATAGAGAGCGGAAGCTTGTGTTGGCAGAGGGCGGAAGGGGCGCCATCGAAACAAAAGTAAGAATAACAGAGACTGCGTCTTGCAAACGGGGCAGGTGCTTGTCGCGCCCTCTCTCGTATGTGTGTTTGCAGTTGTGCCATCCCTTCTACACTTCAGAGTGGAGCTTGCATCCTCAGCTGATCGCATGCCTTCCACAAGCGACGAGTGATTTTTGTTTCCTTGCCCACCTACACCTGCACAAATATATGCTTTCTCTTTCCTCGCCATATTCTGGCGGCTTTTCATTGCTCACTTTCGCCCTCTCTCCCTCTTCCACCATGACGCACACACACACACACACACACCTTCCTCCTGGACGTACTGCTCAAACACAGGTAGTGTGCGGGATACGTAAGCACCCTCCTCCTCCTCCCTCTCCCCCTCACCAATCTACTTAACAAGCAATAAAAGGCTCGCTCTGTGCACGCATACAGGCACACTCCTTCGCACACGCGTATAAATCCCCTCCGCGGACGCACATGCATACGCATACGAAAACAAAACCACGTCGTTCTCCGCCTTGATATTCGCACTTTTTCTTCTTTGATCTTGCTGCATGTTTGACCGTCTGCGGTGAGTGCCCTCCTCTTCCCGCTTTCTCTTTCTGTCCTTCGTTTTTTATTTTCATTTTGCGCAGATAGCAAAAGAGGCAGCATATCTGCGCTTGTGTCTGTGCCTATACCGCACCGCCATACAGCGACGGACGAGAGGCGCCCACAGAACACACGGGGTCTCGCTGTCTTCGGCCCCCCTCTTCCCTCGACCTGTTTGTCGAGCGGTACTTGTGTCGTTCTCGTCGACGACACACACACACACACACACACGAAAACGCACGCACGAGTCACTGCTCTTTGACTTACTACCTCTCAACTACTGCTGCTGCTGACTCCTTTTCAACTTGGTCATTCTGCTTCACTGTCTTTATCTTTTTGTATCAGTGTTTTATCAGTGCTCTCTTCTAATTTCGTTCGCAATTCAACCCGCCGCTCCCCTCTGTCTCGCGCCCACCCAACCTCACCGACGGGAGCTTGGTCGACTCACTGTTGTTTTGCGCCACGGCTGCGGTGGGCGCTTCTTTCGTTCTTTGTTATCATTTTCTTGTAGTTTTTTTTTCGTGCGCGTGCGGTTCGTGGGCTTTCGTGATCTGAGCTGCCTCCCTCTCTCTCATTTTTTCTTTGTTTGGTTGTCTCTGTTTTCTGCGCTGCGGCTTCCCCATCCACCCCCTTCTGCTGCCTTTCCGGCTCCTCAGGAGCACGTCCAGCCAGAGTTTCGTCTCTGTCCCACCGCCGCTCTTCGTCATCTTGCCTACCATTCGCTGATCATCTCTGTGCTTACTCTTCCTTTTTTGACGGTTTCTCTCCCGTCTGGCCAGAAACGCACTAAAAGAGACGCAGACGCGCGCCCACAGCTTTCTACTCTCCCTCCAGCCACATCCAGATTACATACGCGCGCATCGCTATTCGCTTCCGGTTGCCTTCTCCACTTTCTCGAGCGACGCCATTGACATAGATAGCGAGGCAGCCGCGGCCTCCGCTTGTTTGTGTGTTCGTTCGCGTCCGTGCATGCAGCGCTATCTTTCTCTCGTTGCTTACCTGTTCTACTTCTTTTTCTCAGGCGTTTTTTTTTTCTGTTCGTTCGTTCTTGTGTCTTGGTGCCAGCGGCCTGCGAAGTAGTGAAGCATCCGTAACGGTACGAGCACCTACCACGTAGGGGGAGGGGCTCAGCGGAAGCAGGAGGAGAGCACACACGCGAAAAGAATAACGACGGCGTGAACACAGGCGCACGTTTCTGTTGTACTCATTTTTTTTTTTTCATTTTTTTGTGTGTTTGTGTCTGTGTGATCTCCCTCTTGTCTGCTCCCGCATATCCACCGCCACGCAGGCGACTTAGAACTAAAAGAGGGGGCTGCAAGAGCTGCGAGAACAAAGGGAAAGTCGAAAAAAAAAGTAGAACTGGCAGCTCAGCTCAAGGCAGTGTAGAGGTCATCGTGACGTGGTGGGTGTGCTGTTGGAGTGGCTAGTGCAGAAAGGCGAGCATCAACGCATCAGCACCCCCGGCCCACACATACGTTCATCACGTCGTCTCTTTTTTTTCTCAGTGCCGCTGCGTATTTTCCTCCTTTTACTCTCGCTCTGTGGCAAAAAGAAGACACCAGCACGCACACGCACACAGACAGCGCTCCGCTCCCACATTTTATTTTTCTTTCCACTTTACCTTGTTTACTTTTTTTTAGTGCTGTAGACTACGGGGCTCGTCTCTCCCTCTCTCTTCTTTGTTGTTTCTTCCGTCTTTTTGTTTATCTTACTCTTTTGATATACAGCTAACTGAACTAAGTAAAAGACGGGACAGCGTGCGAAGAGGGCTGAATCGGAAGTGACAAATAGAGGCTACGGACGGTGCGAGCGTGAGGCCGTGCGATCAACATAGACAGAGAGCAAGAGCGATTAAACAAAATAAGAAAAAAAAAACACAGAGGACCCGCACACGAGCTCAGCACAGCGCATTGGAATTGTCGCCGCCTCTGTGTCTCGCACTCTCTATTTCGTCGCCTCCGTCTAAGGTGCACCCGTTCTCTCTGTCTCCTCTCTCCCGTCCCTCTCTCTCCGTGTTTGTGTGCATCTGCGGTCGGTTGGATTTGCGCGACTTTGGTTTCTTTGTTTTTTTTTCTTCCGCTTGTGTTGCGCGGCCTTTTTTCTCTTACTCGCCCCTCCTCTTCCGCTCAAGCTTTCGCTGTGATCGCTTCGTTGCCGGAGTGCTCCTCTCATTCGTCGGCGTTTTCTTTTTGCTTCACAGCTCGCACACACACATATATATATATATACTTGATTTAGTTTTTCTCACCGTCTCCTTGTTTCGCCATCCAAGCGGACGAAGTGGCAACGAAAAGGAGGAGAGGGCTGAACGCAAAGAGATCGCTAATACACACACAGGTGTGCGCTGCCTTCGTACACGCGCACACCTGAAAATAGAAAGGCACCTTCATTTGTAGGTGAGCCTATTTTCAAGTCAGCTGATTGAGTACGCAAGTACCCGATAAAGCCACTTTTTTTTTTTGCTGTCTCGTTTCGCTTTCTTGCGTGACCTCCTCTTCCTCCTTGCTTTACACTTTCTCGTACGTGCTTGCGCGTGTGTCTCTCTCGAGCTCTGTTTGCCCATTTAAAAAGGACATAGGTGTGTGTGTGTGTTTGTGTGTGTATGCTTGTAGCGCTACAGTCTGTTTCTGTGCGTGTATTGAGAGACACACCATAGCGTGTTGATCTTGGGTCAGGTGTGTCTTCCGGGCTCATCTCCCCACCTGCAGGGTAGCGTCTTGGCTCTGCAAACATCAGGTGTGTTCATTTTCTTAGTATATTTTGCTCGTTTCGCTGGATTGTATAAGTGTGGCATTCCGTTCTCTCTTTTTTCACCCTTTTTTTTCTTTGTGCGTGTGTGTGAAAAGTGTCGGTTCTGCATTGTCTCCCTTTCCTCCCCCCTCTCCCCTCTCCTCCCTCCACCGTTCTTCCTCCCTTTTCTTTCCTTTTGCTTGTCTCCTGAGTGTAGGCCGCCCTCCCCCTTTTTGTCTTTGTTCGTTTCGTTGGTGAGCAGGTCGTTTTTTATATTTCGTTTCCTTTTGTGGTTGTGTTGCCTCGAGCTTGTGCGCTTTTCTATCATTTGACTGCGCCTTCCTGTTACACCTAACTTCCTTGTGGTGGGGGGCTGCGGTGTGTGTGTGTGTGTGTGTGTGTTGCGTACGGCCGCGATGCTTTCCTCTTCTGATCACAGAGAGGACAAGTCCCTGAGCAGCCATGGAGCGGGCTCGTCGAGCAGGGTAGACGCGGCGGCCGCTGCGTCGAGTCCACCCACGAGCCCGTGCGCTTCTTCCTTTCCTGACGAGGGCGCAGTGGTGCCGCGAAGCTGCGATCGCAACTCCTCCTCGTCGACGCGCCCGACGTCCCCGTGGCTGGATCGCCGTAGTTCCACCTCCACAAGTCTAGACGCCGACGACGAGGCCGACGAGCAATCTCCAGCGAATCCGTCAGAGGCTGCGCCGACACCGTCGCCCTTGCCAGCGCTCACGTTGGACTACGGCCACCGTCAGCGGACAAGCGACGGCTTCCAGAACGCATCCCAGCACGCCGCAAACGACACTGGTGAAGTTGCTGATACGAATCCCACAACAAACACAAATCCAGATATGCATGAACAGCTGCAGTCGGCCATGCCTGCCGACGCCGCTGCATCGAGGGCGAAGGGGAGTGGTGCACTCGTGCAGGCTCTTGTGCGGCGGAGGTCCATGAAACCAGGTCCCTCGCCAAACTCGTCTCGCCTCGAGCTGGGAAGCAGCGAAACTGCACCCCACTTCTCGTCAAAGGCTTCCCTTTCCGAAGCTCTACTCCTCTCTGCGAAAGCTCGCGCTCCATCGGCGCAGCCCACGAGTTCCACTACGCGCAGTCCCCCTGGCGAAGTGGCAGCAGCCACACGCGCTCCTGCTGCAAGTGCGGTGTCTACCGACTCAGTCGTACCCGCTCAGGCACATAGGTCTCACGACGACAGCGACGACGCCACCAATGGAAGTGGGACCTCAAGCCCGCCGGCCCTATCCCCATCACTTGCGACAGCGACGGCCGAGTCGCTGGGAGGCCTGCCAGTCCTGCATACCTCTGGTACACCACCGTCTCCGCTGGCGAGGCGACTGCGACTGCCCTCGCGGACGGCGGTGGAGCTGCAGCACTTCGGCTGCTGCGTCTTCTTCTTCCCGGCCCCGTTTGTGTCGTGGCTGTTTCCACTGGTGGGTCACGTGGCCATCAGCAACGCTGAAGGGTCGCGGCTGTACACGTTCGAGTCGTCCTACTACGTCCGGGAGGAAAAGCTCATATCGGTGCTGGATCGCGTGCTGCGTGAAGAAGGGCAGGAGCAGCACACCGCCTCGCTGCTGCAAGAGGCCCCGCACTTGGGGAGCCGAGTGGACCTGTCCGCGCTCCCCATGACGACCTCTCTGCACTCCTCTACGCGGTCACAACTGCCGGGGATGCCAATGGCAAGCGATGCCTCGGCTTCAGACACAGCCGTGACGTCGCCATCCGATGCGAGTGCAGGGTCGCGGCTACGGTGCAGGACGACAAGTCCGGTGTTCCCTCCACACTGTAGTGCACGCCCACCGCGGCGCACGGGGCGTCCAAGGTCAGCGGCTAGCGCACCAGCTTCCGGCCACGCGCACACGCAGTGCGTCCGCATTTGGGATCTTAAGCCGCTGCTGATGGAGAGTCGCGGACGTCGGACCCGTCGCACGCCGTGCGGGTTAACCACTCAGGGCGGTAAGCAAGCCGCTGCAGTGTTGTGGGAGCGCTTGCAGGAGCTGCTGCAACCGACAGAGGTCTCCACTGCATCGATGCAGAGAGCATCGACTGCAGGCGGTGCCGCAAGTAAAGCATCGTTGCCCACTCCCCCGACGTCGAGCGTGAAGCGTCGGTACGCGTCAGAGTACCACAGCGACGATGCGGACGGCATCCGGTCAGCTCCCGGCATGAGCAGCAGTGGCGAAGAAGAGGGGGAGGAGTACGAACTGCTGGACGCAGAGACAGCTCGTTTCTACAACAGGAACCTTAATGCAACCATCCGCCTCTTCCGTGGCAGCGCTGACGGCAGCATCAACTCGCCCGATGTCGTGCTGCAGCACCACAGCTCCTTCTCTTTTGTGGGCTTCGTCCTGGAGGCGTGTGGTGTGGGTAGCCAGGGAAAGCCGAGTAGCTCTGTCTCCGCGCCGAAATCACCCGCGAAGGAGGCAGCTAACAGTGGAAGTGCAGCTGCATCCACAAGTCCCCCCGCTGCCACGAACAGGCCAACGACCGCTCCCGCATCCGATGACGCTGTGCCCGGCGAGAGCCTCAACTCTGAAGGGGAGATTCACTGGGGTGTGATGAAGTTGCTCTTTCACGTGTCCGTCTTTGGCAAGTGGCATCGTGGTGAGCGACGCCTGTGGCGCGTGGTGCACGGCGGCAGCATCACAAGTGCTTCCATTCTCTGGGCGGCGATCATTGCCTTGGCGTACCACTACTTCACGATCCTTTTCTTTTGAAAGAGGACCCGCGTTGCGTGAATGGCTGGCTGTGGCAGCGGGGTGGCGGAACGGGAAAGAGGCGCAACCCAAGAACAGATGGAGAGCGGGGGGTGGCGCCAGGCACGACGGATCTCAAGTTCGACGAATCGGAAGCCAAGGTAGTGTGAGGGGGGCGGATAAGGAGGCACCACGCCTTTTTGTTTTCTGGTGTGCTGCGTCTAAATGCTCCAATACAGCGATGGCCGCATGGACTTACTCGGCAGGCTCTGCAAGAACAAACTCCCCACTCTTTTTGTCGAAAATCTTCGCAGCCTCTGGAGAGCGGCTCATCTCTCCACTGCCGCTGCTGTTTCTGCAGGTGGGAGGCTGCCATTCCTCCACAATTGTGTGGCTCGCTTTCTTCTTCCCCTCATATCCCTTTCCACCGGATGCTCGCTTGATCACCATGGGCTTTCTGTACTTTGCTGTTTACCCTTTTCCCCGCGTTTTGTCAAGCATGCGTATGTATATATATATGTGTGTGTGTATGTTTTTGCGGGCTTGCGTTGTGTGCCTGTCTCCTTACCTGTATTTGGTTTGCTTCTTTACCCTTTCCTTCTTTTTGTGTTTCATTCCCTGCTGCTTGCTGTTGCTGATGCTGCCTCTGATGACGATGGTGGTGGTAGGCTGCACCAGTCCATGGATGCATATATGCGTGCTGGTGCCTCTCTATGCGGGTGCTCTTTCTTTCTCCTGTGTTATCCGCTCTGTTTCCCACCGATTATGTCACTCTTCGCCTTCGCTCTTCTCTGGTGATATTATGTCCGTGTGCAGCAGCGGCAGCAGCGGAGCCGGCAAGGCGCAAACCTCCGTCGGGGCTTTGAGGACACACGCTTTCATCGTGAACGGCGGCAAAACGAGGACGGTACATGTATTTTCTCTGTCGCTTCCTTGCTTACGCTTGCGGGGCCTCGCTTTCTACGTTTCCTTCGCTTCCCTCCGTCGTTATCGAGAAGGCAAGCTATAGTGCTTTTCCCGAGCGGCGAGATGTGTCCGCGCGGCTGACACGCGACTGGTCAAGGCGATTGCTCAAACGAGCACGCTCAAGCAAGTGCGCTGAAAGCGCGACCCACCGTGCCTACGTAGACGCAGACACACACACGCACACACACGCGCTTGGCGTCCACTTGCCCTCGAATGCCACCCCGTCACCTCTCACATCGCGCGCGACAGCTCACTCTTCTTGCACACCTTTCCTCTCTGCCGCGCTCTTTCCACCGGATCCTTTCGGCTTCATCTTGGCGCTCTTGCATACCGCTGTCGCGGCGTTTCTCTTCTGGCAACGGGCTCGCACGCGCCCCCTTCCTCGCCCACGAATCAACGACTACGCAAAGGGTTCACTGTTGTCACAGAGTAAAGGCTCAGATCATCGATTCACTTTCATGCCAGTAGACGATCAAATACGGAAGATTCGTAGAAACCGCATAACAGACCGCGTCCACCGTTGTAGCACTGACGAGTCGCGCACATGTATACACCCCTCCCTTGTGTCCCTCAAGTCCTTCCCACTAAGTTGTTTTGTTTATCCGTGTTGCTCTCTTTCTCCTCACATTATCTATTCGCGAAACATACATATATGCCCAAGAGGTGCTCGTGAGGTGCTCGTGGATCCCACTGCTTTAAATACACGTGCGCATTTTTTCACTGTTTCTTTCCTTTCCTTGGCTCGTTTTCTTTTTTTTTGGCGCTCGCGTATTGCGCACCGGGGCCACAGTGGTCTCTCTGTGCAGCAGCACGCTTTCTTCCCATTCTTTCTGCTTCTTTTTCCAGCTAAGAAATGGACGGTTACAGAACGGCCGCGGGCCCACCTGCAAAGGGGAGCCCGGCACGCAACCGGATCGGTCTCACCAACATTCAGATGCGGACGGTGACCATCTGCATCGTTGGCCCAGCTGTCCTCGCCTTCAGCGGCTATTCGGGGCGCTGCGCCGCACTTCTCGCCTTCTTCGCCACGTTCATGTGCGGCATCGAGTGGAGCGGCGTTAAGCGCCACCTCAAGGTCGCACTGCTCATGTCAATGGAGAATACAGCGATGCCAGCGCCTCAATCGCCGATGCTGCCTCTCACAATGCTGGCCGACCTGGTCGCTCGACCGCCGCCGCCATCGCCTTGCATTGAAGGGGTACCACTCTGCCCCGAAGAGTACGACCTGCCAGTGGCCCCCATCTCCCTCTACAATGTTCTGAAGCACCTTGGCTGGGCGCTGCTGCCGCTTGCTGCATACAGTGGCGAGCAGACTTTTCTTGTCACGCTCGAGTTCTACTTCGTCGTCTTCGTCGTTGTGACGCTGACGGCGCATAATCGGCTGGAGCTCAAGGTGGAGCAAGCAATGAAGCTGCTGAGCCAGCAGTTATCCTCCGGCTCGCAGGACAGCTCGCGTGGGGCGGCCAGCGCCGTTTGTAACGGCGGCGGCGCCCCCACCGCCGCGGCAGCATGCAAGACTGAGCCGGACCTGTCTCGGACGGACCAGAGTGTGGCGAAGAAGGAGCGGGTGGCCAAGGCACAGCGCGACTACTTTCTCTCGATGGAGCTGCACATGATCGCAGAACGGCAGCCAACGGAGCAGTTCCTTGATTTCTGCCTTGATATCTTTGGCATCGTGTGGATTGCTGGCATCGCTACCCCGCTCTTTGTCTACCACATCACCGACGTCGGCCTGCCGTGGCTTTCCTCAACGTTGATCGGCAACTTCGCGAACGACATCGCCGCGCTGGTGGTGGGGCGCAGCCTCACCATGCTGCGAGAGCGATACGGGAAGATCTACGATGTGACTGGCGAGGAGCCGCCAGCCACGGGGGCGGCGAACCAGCCGAGGAAGCGGCCGCTAAAGGAGGCGAATGGGCTCGTGAGGATGCTGCTGCGCAGCCCGCACTATCTTAACCGCGCCATTAGTCCGAACAAGTCAGTGGAGGGTGCCGTGGCAGGTGTGATTATGAATGCGGTCAGCTTTGCTGGCCTCATGTTCTGGTTTTACCGGGAGTTGTGTGCTGCGCCGGCGGCAAATGTTGTGGACCCGGCGTTCCAGAACGTCGCTCTGTGGCTACTCCTCGGCACCATCATGGGAGTGCTCGGTGTATGCGGGGATTTACTAGAGTCCCTGCTGAAGCGTGCTGCGCGCGTGAAGGATGCGGGCTTCATTATCCCAGGGCATGGTGGCATTCTGGATCGTGTGGACGGCATGTTGCTTGTTTTCCCGTTCATGCACTGTGCCCTGCGCGGCATCATGAGTCTGTCCAGCAACTCGGGAAATCGTCGCTAGTTCTTCGCGGCGTAACGGGGTCATTGTGCAGGCGTGTACTTTCAAATGCCACACTAAAGACGTTGCCTGTCTTTGTCGTCAGCTCAGGCTACTGGACAGCCGCGATGATAGTTGGGAACCAACCGAATAAGACAAAAGCTGAAAGTGCGGTGCATCCGCTGCGAGGGGCACTTGGAGCTGTACATAAGGTAAACCCCTAGTACTTTATATTTCTCGTTGCTGGGGCGGCGGCGCAAGGCGAAGATGTGAGGCGGTCACCGGCGGGCCTCCACTGTGTGCGGTGCTGGCGGCGTTGTGTGCGTGTGGTGGGGGCGGGGGTCTGCATGTAATTGTCTTGCGTTTCTTCGCGTTACGGCTTTATTATTTAGTCACCTTAAGCGGATGTTGTGAGGACGCCTCGGTGTGTGGTGTCAGGGTCCCGTACCCTCAACTCTGTGTGGAGAAGCCAAGCAACCCCCCCCCCCCCTAATTCCTGCTAGCGCCAGAGCCACCTCTCGTGGTGACAGGGTCAGGTGCCTACGACGTAGAGGGGATGTCAGAGCCATGCATCACTGCTGATGTGCCGGCGGTGGGGTCCTGGATGGCGTTGCGTCGGAGCCGCCTGCGACAGTGAACACGTATGTGCCATCCATGTGATAGGCAGCGTGTCCGCGCGACTGGAAATGCATCTCACCTCCGGCCCTCACACTGCCTGCTGGTGTGGGGAGTCTGAGCAACCCCGAGGATGATGCGCATCAGGTGGCGATCGGCATAATGTGAACCGCTGTGAGGCAACCGGCGGAGAGGGTGGGCAGAATTCGAGGCAGGGGCCGTGCTCGGGTGACTGAGTCGGCGCATTGCTGTAGCACGTGCCCACGGCTGCTTTGCACGACGCAAGGTGGGCCGGAGGCGGGCGGGTAGAGCGCAGTTGAACCCCTGCTGTATGACAGGGAATAGACACGTCGATGAACGGTAAGTTTGGCACACCTTTTTGTTGTTTTCGCTTCTCGTTGCTCTCCGGGGGATGCATAGAATGCCTGCGTGCGTATGAGAAGAGGTAACAGACGGGGTGCGAAGGCTTTGCTTGGTTATAGAAGCTGGGCTGAATTTCGCGCGCGCGCGTGCGTGTTCCTGTGCAGAAACGGAGGTGCATGTGTTCTTCCGTTGCTGCATGGCGTATCAGGCCTCACTGTCGAATGCCTTTCCAAGATTTACTCTTGTCGTTGACATCTTTGTGCTTATTCATTTGACTACGTTGTGCATGCCTCTACACGCATCGCACTGCCCTTTCCATTTTTTGTTTTGTGTTTTGTTTGGCCTCGTCTGTTTGGGGATGTGGAGAAACTGACGCACACACCCACACCCACACTTGCACATGCATAACGCAAAGAGGTGAGGAGGAAACCCCGAACGAAAGCACACACACACACACATACACACGAATTACTCGCGTGTGAGAGAGCTTTTTATGCGTTCATCTAGTCGCGCTTGTATACTCGTGATGTGCGGGGTTTACCCACCTCACATAAAGGCACCCGCTCCTTTTCCCTGTCCGCTGCTGTGTGTGATTCCATGTACTTCATCTTTTCGAACCGCCTCCGTCGTTCTGTTTTTTTTTTTTTTTCAGATGGCTCCCGTCTGTGTCTCTTCCTCTTCTTGTGCGGTACACCTATGTACCGACATCCCCCCATGCTCTATTCCCGATTGCGTGGTACTCGTGCGTATGCGTGTGTGTCTGTATGTTCCTCTCTTTGTCGGTGTGTTTGCTATGAATACATATCCGCTCAAAGGTGCACGTGCGCGCTCTCTCTCTCTCTCTCGCTGTAATCAAATGCAAACAGTAAGAATAACCACCAATAACCCTCCTACTCCTTCTCCCCCCTCCACGCCCCAAAGAATAAACCAGGGGAGGCCCACAAGGAAACAGTGTCCATCCGCTATGAGTAGTGGGCCAAGCGTGACTGTTTTCGTGCTTGCACCAGTGCATTGACTCGGTTCGTCATAGACTCCGTGTACGCATGAGAGGAGACCATTGCATCGCTGGCTCTTTATTTTATTCTCGACACGTTGTGCTGATATTCTTGGCTGGTGACAGATAGGAGGGGAGCATCGTCACGTGGGCTCGCCTTGCACGCGGCCTCGTGTGCTTCGCCTATAATGGCGAGAGCGATACGCTTCATTACCATTCGTCGGGC
Source organism: Leishmania donovani (assembly GCF_000227135.1). NCBI lineage: Eukaryota > Euglenozoa > Kinetoplastea > Trypanosomatida > Trypanosomatidae > Leishmania > Leishmania donovani. The sequence continues at coordinate 1,134,845 of NC_018259.1, read as the reverse complement.
CACTTTATGTGTGGCCGCCGCGGGAGAGAGGTTCAAATTACGCTGCCCCCGTGCTCTCCATTGAGAGAGACGTCTAAAAGACCCCCTCGCTTCGCCTCCGGCAGCCTCTCATCACTCTTTTCTGTTTTCTGTGTCCCGTCCGCCTTTCCGCTTTCGATATCTTTCACTTGCAGGTTCCGTTACATCTCCTGTGGCCGCCTGCGCGCAAGAGCTCGACGGCGTCTCTGAAAAAAAAAACGAGGAATCACCTTCGCTGGGAATTTCACAGTATTTTTTGCTTTGCACGCATTCTTCGCCCGATCGTCTTTGTAGCTCACTCTCCCAGCAACAGACACACACCCACACAATCACACGCCCACGGGGTGCCGGCTTCGTCTTCGTTCAGCCATCTTCTGCGCGCAACAACAGGAGGCGTTGCATCAAGCGCAAAACAACAGCAACAGCAGCAGAGCATTGAACGCAGGAGAACCACTGGAAGAGCACCGCTTCTTCTACCCCCAAACAGATAAACTGAGTGATCTGCTCCCGCACCCACTCTCTTCCTACTTTCGTGCTTTCCCTCCCACGCAACGCCGACTTGTTCAAAGTCTGCGCTTCCCTTCTTTCTCTTGTCCTTGCGCTTTTCTTTCGATATTTTACTTCCTCCCCCGTGCTGACCCCATCGCACCTCTACCTTTTCTGCGTTGGTATCGACCTCGCCCGTCGCGTAAAATATCCTCTTTTACACTGCTGTCGCTGCTTCTTGTTCCCCCCCTCGCCGAACTCTCTCACGGCCTCTACGTTTGTGTGTGTGTGTGTGCGTGCCTGTGTGTCTCGGCACGCGTGAGTGTCGTCTGCTTGCTGCTTTATTGGCGTATCTTTCTCCGTTCGCGGCTGCTTTATCATTCTCATTGTTTTTTCCTTTGCTCTCCGTTTCGCATTTTCGTTTTTGCAGTGCGACGCAAGTACGTAGGTGCTGTGTTGGAGTGTTGGCGGGCCTTGGTACTCGCCTGCGCACTCGCGCTTGGCAGCGATCTTTCTCTTCCCCACTGCCCAGTTGTGCGGCCGGTGTTTCGCCTGAGGTGGCGCATTTCTTCGGCTCTTGCTCTACCTTTCAGGTAGCACAGCAAAAAAAACACACAAATATATATATATATATATATACATGTATAGCTATATACTCTTACGTAGTCGTTCCTGGATCAGTAAAAATGACTCTCACCTCTGACGGCTCACCGCAGCATGCGGTGCCGCATGACGCACAAGAGTTGCACGACCGCACGCACGTTTACCTTTCTTCAGTGGCCCCGACGTTGGACTCCATTGAGAACCTCCTGGCATCGTGGAACCGCTTCCGTGAAGTGTCCTCGGCCGCCGGCAAGGTCCCGGAGGGCAGCAGTCTTCGCAGCGTTCGCATCGACCCCTTTACCGTTCTCAAGTCCCCTCCGCACATCTCGGAGGCGGAGATCGACCGCGCTGTCAAGCGGCTGACCGCGAAGGAGTTGAAGGCACTACACGACGAGTTTGAGCTCACTTGCGTCGACGACTTTGTGTACGTGAACTCTGATGAGGGTGATGAAGCGGATGCTGCGACGAGCGCTCAGGCTGCGACCCGCACTGTTCATTTCGCTGACGAAGCAGAAGGCGATAGGGAGAAGGGCGACGACCACGACAACGGTAGCGGGGGCACCTATGGCGCCGGTGCGGTGCAGTGGGAACGCGCGGGGGAGAGGACGTCCTCCGCACTGGGCGCGGCATCACCGCCGCCTGCCGCCAAAGCCACGGCTGCCTTGGCCGACATGTCAGCCACCTCGCGAGCGACCGCTCTTTTTGAAGGGAACACGGTTACAGTCGATGCCCTCCGAGCCACCGTCGGTGGTGGCGGTTGCGGGTCCGGTGCATCCTCCTCCCACTTCTTGGCTTCGGACGCTGACCCGCTAATGCCCTCCGATGATGCGCAAACGCCGCCGGTGATCTCGCTGGAGGAGATGTCACCTTCCTCGATAGCCGCCGTTGCTGCTGCCCGTGGGGAGGCGACGAACGACGACGCCTCTGGACCCTCCTCCTCGCGACTAGCCGCTACCTTCTCAGCCGCTGCCAACAGCGCGTCCGACTTGCCGGCTGGATGTACCGTGGAGCTGGAGTACAGAACCGACCACTGGATCCCCAGCTCTACCCGGCGCGCGCTGCAGGGGGAGGCAGGGGCTAGCATCACCGTAACCACCGCCGCGATGCACACGGGCACGATGCACGCTATGAACATGGAATGCAGCGCGGCTCCAGCAGCTGAGAACGCCGCCGCCAGCACCACGGAGAGCGACGAAGATGAGGACGAAATCCGCTCTTTCACCACCTTTTCACGTATGGCGCTCGCGAATCATGCGCGGCGGCTGGGGTCGCGGCAGGCGGAGGAGGGCGCATCACCGCACCCCACAGCTCTGCAGCGAGCATGGACGGTCCATGAGAGCAAGACGACGGGCACTGAGGCATACCGTGATGCCGATACCCCTCGAGTAACGAATAGACCCGTCGCCTCGGCCACTACAGCGCCTTCCACTACTCCCCTATCCTCGCAGCCTGGGGGTACGGCGAAGGCTGATCTCGCCCGCGAGCGTAACGCCTTCGTCCGGATGCGTGTCCGCGATGTTCTCCTCGCCAACCGGGTGCGCGCCATGGACACGTCTGTGCTTGGCGCTGCCTTCTTTGCGAAGATGGATACCGCCTGGAATGCCGCCGCCGACCAGACCACGCCTGTCTTGCAGAGGCTCGACGAGCTTCTGTGTGAGTCGAGCGCGCTGCTGCACACGCTGGAGGTTATGGATCACCAGGCGTACCGTGAGCGGGTCATGGACCCCACCCAGTACCTCTGCGTCCCGCGGTACAGCGTCTCCTGCGCAGTGGCAGACTGCCACACGCCCTTCTCTGCCACCGTCACGCGTGTCATGTGCGGACGGTGCGGACAGTTCTTCTGCCCCAAGTGCTGCGCCGAGCGAGGGGTGGGACCCGATGTGAAGTGCGAGGGCCAGCGCTACTCGCTTGGCTGGGAGCCGCTGTGCCGCGTATGCTATCAAATGTGCCGCGAAAGCCAGCAGAGAGTAGTGGAGGAGCGCAATCACGTGCTGATGATCACGAATCAACCTTCCAACGGCGGACACGCAGGGGAGGCGGCAGACGAGGAGAGGAATGCGTGTCACGCCGCTGCTGGAGAGCTTAGCTTGAAGCAGGCGGTTCTTTTTGGCGCTTACTGCGATGAGCACCGCTGCCTCAGCGACGGGCTTCCTCCCTTCTACGTGATCCAGCGCAGCGCCAACGAGACGGTAAGCTTCTGGGATATTCTCAGCTACCACTTCGCCAAGACGCAGGGCACCCTTCGGCGCGGCTGGCAAAACGCCGGAAACTTGGCGACGCAAGCAGTGAACAGCGCGGCGCAGATGATGTCGCGGCGCAAGAGTACGCTGCGTTAGCGAGCTCGAAGGCCTGTGCGGGGGGGGGCGGGTGCAAAAAAGACCCTGCTGCTACAAGACTGCACGATTATGCACATAGGGAAAGGAGAAGGCGAAGAAGGAAACCGGGTGGCAATCAGGCATGCGAGGGAGACACAGAAACACATCTGTATTTGCTGTGGTGTCTGTGTGAGTATCTCACCAACGCGGATGTTGCACCGCATTCCTCTGCCTTCACTTTCACTGCCCCATATATATCGTCTCTCACGGCCTCTCTCTGTCTGAGTTGGCGTCGGAGGAGCCTCATACCAGCACGGTGTAGGCATACCGGCATACAGCCATGCACATGTGTATATGTAGGCGAAGGATGTGGCCCTGCTGAAAGGGAGGGAGGAGCCGAGCAAACAAAAGTGTGGCTTGTGTGCTTTCCTCAAAGTTGGCTGCGGCCGCTCTTCTTGTGCGTGTCTGCGTGGCGCGCGCTCTCGCGTGCGCGTGTGCGGGTGTGTGCGTCTCTCCTCGGCTGAATTGTGTCTTTTCTGTTTCTTTGTTGTGCTTGTGTGCGTTGGCTTGCCGCCCGCAAAGCGCTTTCCATTCATGTCGACGCCCTCTCTTCGTTTCTTCTTGTCCATTGCTGTTCATCTTGCCTTGCTTTCTGTGGCCGTGCGTGCTTCCAGGCACATGTTCCGCGCCGGGCTCTCGCGATTGACGAGCGGCGTCGCGTTGTTGATGCTGTTGCTGGGCGTGTCGCGTGTACGTATGTGCGCGCATGCGCTGCTCCGCTTAGGTATATCTAGACTGCTTGTGCTTGCCTCTTCGAGTGGGGAATTCGTGGTAAAGAATTAGGGCAGTCATAAGCACGCGCACGTGTATGCCTGCCCTTCCTTCTCTTTTTCCAACAGGAGAGCGGAATGGGAGGTGCGCGACGGGATCATCTGCGGCGGATGAAGGGAGTGGGGCGGAGGAGGCCGCCTCTTATTCGCCTTTGTACCCGCCCCTTCCTTCGCTGCGCACGTCTCGCCGTTTTGTGGAAGGAAAAGGAAGAGCATCAAAGAAGCGAGCCTGCAGCGATGGAGGGGAAGAACACGCGGCATTGGGGCTGAGCAGGCGAGCAGGTGTTATGGGTATGGGGAGGGAGGGCTCACACAAGGAGCCTTTCTCTCTCTCACACACACATGTGCTCACGCACCCGTTTCCGTCTGCCTCTCCTTCGTCCTCATGTCGGCCTTGTTTCTTTTCGCTTGCTTGGAGAGTCCGCCGAGCACGATGCGATGCACTCTGAACGTATGTGTGGACGCTGTTCTCCTGCAAATGGGTATGTGCGTCCAGTCCATGTGTCTATGCGTTAGCGTGCGCGCATCGGATTTGAATCGTGACGTTGATATAGAGTCCTGCGTTCAAATCGCCTCCATCATGTATACCATCTGCCTTTCCTCGTCCTTTTTCTCGTTCGGCACTCTCTCTCTCTCTCCACTGCTGGTCTCATGCTCTTGCACATCCTCGCGCGTGTGCGGGTGCATATGCATGCTAGTGCGTCTCCCTCCCTCTCTTCGGAGACGATAAAGTGCCACACACACACACACACACACACACGAGACCGATTCCACCCTTCCCCTCCCTCGCGTCCCCTTGTGGCTGGCAGATAAGAAGGATACACACGTCGATACTGGTGTAAGCACTCGTGTCAGCTCCTTCCCCTCCCTCTACATCCCACGTAGACAAGAATGCCGGTGAAGCCACAGTTCACATGGGAGCAAACGGGCGAGGACGTGCTCCTGCACATCACCATCAAAGGCTGCAAGAAGGACGCGGTCGATGTTCTGATTGCCGACGTTTTCGTGAAGGTCAATGCACCGCCACAGTACTTGCTGGCGCTCGACCTGCTGCACGCAATTGATTCATCCAAGTCGTCACAGTACTTCACCGACGCGCAGGATGGCATCATTCTGCACGTCAAACTGCACAAGGCGGAGGTGGGCCGTGTGTGGGACGCTCTTAGCGTGCGTCAGTCCTCCGTCGGCAAACAGGCATTGCTGCAGCGGCGACAAGAGTCGATGCAAAGAGCGGAGCAGCAGTACCGGGCACAGCTGGATGCACGCGTGACACAGCGTGAGATGGAGAAGCGTCGTATGCTGGAGGCCCAGTGGGAGGTTGAGAAGGTGCAGCGCGCGCAGATCGAGCAGCGTGTGAAGGAGGAGAAGGACGCCGCGGAGACGGAGCTGTACGCGTGGGAGGACAACCACACGACTCCAGCGGCGGACACAGCCTCCGCTTCACCGCTACCACTCGCTAACACCAAACTCGCGAGCCCTCCACCGCATTCGGCGGAGATCGCCGCTGCTGCTACTGCTGCCGCCACCGCGGCATCATCACCGCTGCCGGCGACGGCTGAGGTTGCTCCGTCTGTGACGCCGGCATTGTCCTCGTCGGTCGCCACGCCGCCGGCGATTCGGCAGGTGGACACCGTCAACGTCACCATTGACTTTACACCGAAGACCTTTGCGATGCCGACTCGCTCACACGGGGATGAGGAGTACTACCGGCAGAGTCGCTACAAGCCGGTCTCGATTGAGGACACGCCGATGTTCTGGAAGGAGCGGGCAGACAAGTGCTACCGCACGCAGCAGTGGAAGGCGGCGGCGAACGCCTACTCAGAGTCTATCAAGCGCGACGGCGCCTTCTTGACTTGCGTCATGAATCGGTCCGCGTGCTACCTGCAGATGGCAGACTACAAGAGGGCAATCGAGGACTGCTCGCTGGCGCTGACCATGCTGGCCAATACACCGGCGAGCGAGGTGACACAGGAGCGGTACCGAGGGCTCATGACGAAGCTCCACGCCCGCCGCGGCGCCGCCTACTGCTGGGCAGATGACCTCAAGAGCGGCGTGGCGGACCTGCGCATGGCGGCTGCCTATGGAGACCCGACAAGCGACGACGACGTAGCGGCCGACTTGGCAATGATCGAGGCTCAGATGAAGGAGCGCGGCATCACTGAGGTCGACGCGCGCGCCGACCCTCTCTCCACCCGCATGCAGGAGGCGGCGGCGCAGTATTACCAGGGTTCGTACGAGGCTGCCGAGGCCACCTACAACGCCATCCTCAAGGAACAGCCCTTTCACATGAAGGCACAGGGAAACCTCGCTGCTGTGCTGCTGCGCGCGGGCAAGTTCACACAGGCCCTTCAGGTTTGCGATGGCATCCTGCAGTTCTGTAGCGAAGTGGCTGCTGCGCTGGAGCAGCCTGGTGGCCTCGCGGGCGACCAGCTCGACAGCGACGATGAGGAGGACGAGGACGAGGACGAGCCTGGCTGGGCAGCATCGAAGACAGCGAGTGCGCTGGAAGAGGTGGAGGGGGCAAGCAACAAGGACGCCCTTGTTCGCCAGCGCCGCGCAGCGGCAAAGAAGCTGGGCGAGCAGAGCGGCCACGTGTACATGCTGCTGAAGGCTTACGTGCGCAGCGCAGCCGCTCTGTGCGGAATGAAGGAGTACCACAAAGCGCATGGCTGCCTAGAGCGCGCGCTGCGCATTACGCCGTACGACAACGACTTGCGCGACGACTGCAACCGATTGGCTGAGAAGATTCGGATGGACACGCTCATCGCCGCGTCTGCCGGCTCGGCACGAGTTCAGAAGGCTGCTGCGTAAGGGCACGAGGGCACTGCTACTCCTCTTTTTATGTGTGTGTGTGTGTGTGTGTGTGCGTGTGCCTGCCACCCCTCTTTGCGGCGCTGAGCGGCACCGGCATTGCAGCTTCAGTCTCCTTCTCGAAGACTAACACACGCCCGCACGCACCATTTTCTTTCACGCGCCATAGGCTGCGCGGAGGTGTTTGCCCACCATCTTCGGAGTGTGGCTCCGTTTGTGGACGCCCGCTTGCGCCTTCACATCTGTCTCTGTTTTGTTCCACTTCTGTGCGCTTCTTCGCTCCTTTCTTTGGTTGTTCGTCCTCTTCTCTTTCGTGTTCCCTTGTGATGTATGGCACGTGCGTGTGATGGACGGAGGGCCGACCACGAGAGAGGAAAGCGAGCTGGAGTGTGAGATGAAGCGTTGCGGCTCCTGGTGACAGCCACAGTGCCGCGTATTTTAGCCACGGTAAAGTTGTCTCGCTCTCGCTCGCTCGCTCTCCATGGAATCGACGATGGCCGTGTTGTTGTTGCACTGACTGCCTTATTCGTTCCTCGGATCCGCTGCTTTTTTTTTTTCGTGTGTCTGTTCTTGGATAATGCGCTGGTGTCTCAAGTGTGTGCGACATAGAGCAGCAGGGTGGAGTGGCAGGCACAGCGACTACGGTCGGTGGCGAGTATGCGTGGGAAGGTGGCCATGGCGGTTCTCACAGACGCGGTGGCCACCTGCCCTCCTCGCTGCTCCGCCGCCCTTCCCCTTTCGCGAGATGTGCCGGTGCCGAGACTGCACCGGAACAGACAGACGCACAATATTGCACCAGCTGAGGTAGCGAAGGAGTCGATCGAACAGCGAGAAGGGAGAAAAGAAAATGTACTTCAGCCTGCGCAGAGGCCCATCGTCGGTACCGCGCATGCACCAGGCCAACGTTTTGTGCGGTGTCTGCCAGCGGTCTTTCTTGTGCTTCGACTCAAGAGCCGCTGCGCGTTTTGGTTGGACACGTGCGCTTCCGTGCTGGTGCCGCTTACCACGAACGATCCGTCTCCGCCCCTCCTTGCTTCTCGCTCTTACCGCCGTCGCGGCTGCTGACACTTTTCTCTTTCTCTATCGATTTCCAACATACACGCACGCGCGCTCTTGCAGCGCCACCGCTCGTCTTCTCGCCCCACTCCGCGCTGCCGCCAGTTGGAAGATTGTCGGCACGCGCCTCGCTCGTACACGCGCGCGGTGGAGGATTTGGTTGTACAGACAGGGCATTTTCACGTTCTAATTTTCTAGCTGCTCGAGACTGCGATGCGCACGGAAGAGTACGACGAAGGAGAGGTGCTCACCGGGGCGGAGCTTTACCTCTACCTGTTGCGCCAAAACGAAGCACAGCTACTGCGAGCGCAGGAGAAACTGCGCGAGTACTCGACCCTCAAGGACACCCTTCACGTCCTGACGGAGCGCAGCCGCAGACGCGTGCTGGCCCCTGTCGCTGGTGGCCTCGCCTACTATGCTGCGGAGCTGAACGCGACGAACACCATCTTGGTATTACTGGGCGACGGCTGGTTCGCGGAGCGCAGTGCCATTCAGGCCGCAGAAATCGCTGGCCGGCGCGCTGACTTCCTGCGTCGGGAGACTGAAGTCCTGCAGCAGGAGCAGAGCACTCTCAGGGCTAAGCAGGAGCTATTCATGTCGGAGCTGCCCGAGGCACAAGAGGCCGTCGCGGAGTTGCTGGCGGCGAGGGAGACTGGAGTGCCGGCTGCCCAGTCGCCGTCGCACTCTTCGCCGGCATCCCAGCCACCGCAGCCACCATCGCAAGAAGGCGCGCCTTCCTCGGGGTCTGTCACGCCGGCAAGCGCACCTGACCGCTCCGGTGCACCCGACGCGGTGCGTGCCGCTGCGTCTCCCCGCTTCGCGTCATCCGGAAGCTGCCCAGCCCCGCTCCCATCGTCGACACCACCAACCTCGAGGACACCATCCACGTCCTCTGGGTTGCCGCTGGACTACTCTTCCATCGACGTGGCGCTCACCACCTTCGATGAGCAGGACGAGCTCACAGAAGACGAGCTCATCGCGCTGGAGGCGGAGCTGGGTGACCGCGTCAACGACGACGACTTTGTGGAGCGTGTCATGACGGAGCGCATGATTGCCAAGAAGGAGAGGCGCATCCGCGCAGAGCTGGAACGGCGAAGCGGCGGTGCGGCTGCGATCGAGAACAGGTCGAAGGCCGCGGAGGGTGCACCCGTGTCCGCCTTACCCCCAACCTCCGCTTCGGCAGCGGCGCCAACTGCCACTGCTGCTCCTCGGTCACATGGTACTGCGTCTGCCGCAGTCGCCAGTGCCGCAGACAACAACGGATCATCGGCTAGCAGGCGAGAGGCAGTGACCTATCGAACCCCCGGCGACATTGGTGGGACGGCCGCGAGATCTCTGGTGGTACCCAGCGCGCCCACCGACGCGCTTCCGGAAGCGCAAGCGGCGGCTTCCTTTTCTCTTAACGAGCTCGTGAGTGAGCCTGCACCGACATCGTCGCTTTCGACGGCTGCTCTAACCTCTGCGCGGCCCCTCGCCAGTGCGGCGCTGAACGAGGCGGATGTCTCGCCTGCGGCCTCCTCCTCGGCTTCGGCCGCGAAGCCGTCTCGCCGGAAAGAGCAGCACGTGCGATTTGATGCAGACGTGAAGGATACAGGTAACTCATTCTCGGTGACTGCTGTGGTTGAGGCAAGGCGGCCCCAAGTGGTGAACTCCCCTGGTGAACTGGCCTCGTGCGATCAGCGTATTAGCGCCGAAAAAGCCCCAGGGGACACACAGTCGCTGTTCCGGAGCACCTACATCATTGGTGATATTGTGGAGCGCAACGAGGGGACGGCGAATGGTGGTGGCAGTGGTGCTGTTGCTGGTGCTGCAGTAGGTCGTGGCGTCGCATCCGTCATGCCACCGCCGCCCCTCCTTCCTGGCCAGCGGCAGAAGCCAAAGCCCAAATCGATCTTCATGCGAGAGCTGGAGGGCGACGGAGCGTGAGGCGAGCGCGGCGTCGATGCGTTTGTGTGTGCTGGTCTGTGGGATACCGTGGGAGGGAGGGGGTGGGCGCGGCACACTTGTTCACCTCCCCACCTGCACTCGGTCAAGAAGCCTCGCTAACGGGAGGCATGCGCAGAGCCGTCACAACGACTACGTTTTTCATGGCAATGACGCCTCCGTACCTGGGGCATCCTGGTCTTGCTGAATGCATGCGACGCGTGGGGTGCTTTGCTTTATCTCGCGTGGGCGCATGCACTTCAGCAAGGAATGGATATGGCTCTGCGCGAGTGCCTGCGTGCTTGTAAGTACCTCGTGAAGGAGCCGCCCACAAGCCCGCTGCTGCCTGGGGCCACCTGTGTTGCTGCGATCTCTCCTTTTCCCCTCTGTCTCCCTTCGCCTCGCCCCGCCGACACTCAGAGACGCGCACAAGGGAGCGACATGCGCGTTACCACGACATCGTCTCCTGCATCTTCTCTTCCCCTCTCGTGTTTTTTTTTCTTTTGCCCCACTCTCACAGAGGTGATTTGCGTGACCTCGTCGCTTTTTCTATTCGGCCGCTCGCGTCGGACAGTGCCCTCCCTCCTACCCTACCCTGTCCCATCCTTTGCATTATCCACCATCAGCACCACGCATTGGCGTATTGTTCTGCGCTCTGAAAGAGGCACACGAGGAAAGAGGGCACGAGATCAAGAAAGAGGCCCGCGCATCTCTCTCCCTTCAATACGTTTGTGCGCCGCAGGTGCTGTTGTTTTTCACATCTTTGGCTTGTGTGCCCCTCTTCCCTCTCTTCGTCGCTTTCTGTCCGGCAACGGCGGTCCACCCGCGCAGGGGCTCCGCCAGAGGAGGGGGTGTACAAGGGAAAAGCGCCCAGAAGGTGTCCCAGCTCACTAGCGGATTACAGGTATCGCGATGGAGGCAGTAGGCACATCATCGCGTGATGGTGTGGCAGCAACTGCGCCACCGGACCGGTGCGGCGATTCTGACCCCACGCACGCCATCAACATCCTCGCACTCAGCGGCGAGAGCGATTGCCACAGCCGCGGTGCTAGAGGGCAGTCTTACGCGGAAACAGTCAACATGAACCCCACCTCTTCTAGCTCTCGCTCCTCACCTCGAATGGAAGTACACGAGACCAATGACGCCGGTGCGTTCGTCGTCGCTCCTGCTGCAGCGGCCGGGGCGTCGGAGGTGCTCACCTTAGATGAGCTCCTGGACGGGCCTGCTGGCTGCCGAGATTCCGCCAGTGAAGCGCCAGCACACTTGCCGGTTATTAAGTTTATGACGACGCCACACAAGGACAGTGGCGACAAGCAGAGGGAAGCGCCTGCTGCAGGTCCTACGTATGCAGAGAAAGCTGCCGCTGCAGCGGCTTCTACTGAGCGCTCGGAGACGACCGCCCTTGCTGAGCTTCCTGCTGCGGCGAATCTCGCCCCCCTCTCGTCCTCCCGAGAAGTACTGTCGAGTGCGCGAGCCTGGAGCTCGCCTCTTCGAGACTCAGTCGCGGCAGCCTCTGCGCATCTTTCTGCCCTCCCGGCAGGTGCGGGTAGTAGTGAAGTGCCTCTCTCGGTGCCCACCACAGCTTGTGCGGACCCCCTCGTAGCAGCTGCGGCAGAATCAGCCGCATCGCAGTTGCAGGAGGAGACGACCCCGTCGCATGTTAAAGACGACACCGCTGCCGGTCTGCAAGCGGCAGCAATCGGCAACGTCGCTGAGAAGTCCCCCATCGCTAAAAGACCAGCTACAAAAGCGGAGGGGTCACCAAGGGCACTGACGCGAGCTGCATCCCTCTCCGCTGCGCGTACGGCGCGGCAGGGCGTAGGCCGTGAGCACAACTCGTCCGCCGCGACACCGTTGAAGCGAGTAAGCAAGGGTAGAAGCGCCACGCCCGGGTGCGCCGCTGCGCTGCTGCGTGACATACTGGGCACTGCCACGCCTGCGGACAGAGCGGCGGCTGATGCGCGCAAGAGCAGGGCGGCCTCCACAGCACCACCTCCAATCTCCACGCTTGACTTGCCCGTCGGGCTGCTCCTCCTGTACTGCGCCGCCGAGGAGACGTGCACCTCGTTGGAAGGCGGCGCGACTCCGTCGATCTCCTCCGCCTCGGCCTACTCGCTGCTTTACATTCTGGAGCAGATCTCCGACTTAAGGCGCCGCAATCACCGGCAAGCGGCACTAAAGCAGGCCAGCGAGCTGGAGCGTGCGAAATGCGAGGAGCTCTACGAAGCGGCGGAGAAGAAGCGCGCATTGGCCGCGGCCCAACGAACCGCGCACGCACAGGCGGTAGAGCAGGAGGAGCTTCGCGCCTGCACGTTCCGCCCGGCTGTGTCGAAGATGGCGCGGCGTATGGAGGCGAAGGGCGCGAAGAACTTTATGGAGAAGTGTATGGCGTGGAGGGCGGAGGCGGATCGCCGGCTGCGCCAGAGGTGCGACCGCCTTGCTGAGCTGGAGGCGGAGCAGCGGGCTGCGGCCGCAGCGCAGAGCGGCATGTTGACACCTGGCAAGGCGGTCACGGAGGGAAGCCGACGCCTACTGGCACAGCCGAGCGTACAAGAGCGACTCAGGTCCCGACCGTGCTTATGGGAGGTGAAACGGCCAAGCGAGGGTCCGAAGGAGGGTGGGGTGAGTGTACTTGTGCCCGCACATGTACTAGCCGACACCGCAACATCGTCTCCACGGCTGCTCGGCGCACCAATCACTTCCTCGACAGCGGAGGAGCAGGAGGCTGTCTTGCGCGAGTTGCGCCGGCCCTGTACTGAGGCAGGAGTGTCAGGCGATCTAACGCCGCAGCTGCCGCAGAGCACGTCTACTTCTCGCGTGCCCAAAAACAGTAGGGGTACCGTGAAGGGGTTCCTGAGCCGTGTCGAGCAGGATGCGGAGCATCGCGAACAGACCGTGGCGAAGCTGCAGGCACGCTACCACAACCCCGACACGGAACTCTTTGAGGGTGAAACAGGGCGGCCGTTTTTTCGCCCCAACGCGATGCCGATGGCGTGGAAGGACGGGCACCGCGTGAGCTACGTCGAGCTGCCCAAGGAGAAGCAGAAAGACTTTCGTGCAGAGCTGCGCCGAGCCGGGCTCGACTTTGTGCTGGCACATTACCTGCGAGAGCGTCAGAGAGAGAAACAGCAGAGCGTCACCGGCAGCGGCCGGGTGTCGTCGGTAGCATCGCAGGGCAATGGCGCCGACGTCGCTGAGGGAAGCACGGCACCTCGGCACTCCACCTCGTCGCAGTCGCATGGACACGCCATGACAGTGGCGCATCAGGCGCGCTTCATGGCGTCGCTTGAGGCGGCGCTGGCGCGCAAGCAGAAGAACTGGGAGCGTCTGCGAGCGCAGGCGACGGCGGATGAAACCTTCCACCCCCAAATCACCAAGCGGTCAGCGAGGATGGCGCTTCACAAGACAGGTGGCACACCTATCTATGAGCGCCCAACGGAGCTCAGGAGGGGGGCCAGCGCGCAAGGTGCTCGGTCGGAGAAGTCACAGGGGCAGCCCTCTTCTGCTGTTCGCAAAGATAGGCCGCTGCCCGAGGTGGCGCAGGTTTTTCTCGACCGAAGCGGGAAGTGGATGGAGTCACGGCAGCGGCGGCTGCAGCATCTCGCAGAGATGGAGGAGGAGCGGCGGCGCGCTGAGTGCACCTTCACCCCGAATCGCTACTTCGGGGACGCGTGCGAGAAGACAGAGGTTCCTCGCGGCACGGAGGTGAGTCGGACGGGTGCGTCGTCGCATACGGACTCGCTAGTGGCGCCAGACGCGGGTGGTGGCGATGCCGAGGGCTACCGAGACACTTCTCAGGCCCGCGTGCTGCTGCAGGATCTGATGGCATCGGCAGCTGACGTGCGCGTGATGAATGAGCTGGAGCTGCTCCGCTCCGGTGCCGCCTACCGCGATGAGCGCTTTGTTCAGGCGGTTTGCGAGCAAAGCGGGCTGACCGACACGAGGCGAGCCATGGCAAACCTGTCTCTCCAGTCTGCACCGCGCCTCACCAGAAGCCGCAAGGACGCGTGGGAAGCATCGAGACCGCCTCACCAGTCTGCCGCGACTCTGTTCCAGTCGCCCCTCTCCCCTATTCCCCAGAGATCCAACCGGCCATCCGCCTCGCCATACCCGCTGCCGCGCCGGGGCACCCTCACACCGTTCTCGTCCTTCCACGATAGCGCGCCGAAGTCGGTGCCAACGCTGTCGCAAGGCGAATCGGCGCAGACGCCGATGCCTCGCACCGTAGCCAGGGACGCTACAGCGGCTCGCTCTGGCGTTCGCGATTTCGCACTGAGCTTTCCGCCCGTGGAGGACCCGTGGGCGGCGCTCGACGCGCAGACCGACGCTATCCTCAAGCGTCATGGGCGCTAACAAAGGAAGATGAAAGGGGTGGTATCCATCGGGTATCCGAATCCTGTCCTCGCCATCAGCCTCATGCTGCTACTCATAATCTCTCGTGGGTGCATGTGCGCTTGTATATATGTTTGTTTGCGTATTCTTCCGGCGTCTGTGTAGACCGGCTGCTGCTGATCGCGTGCGCTGTCTCACTGCAGTCTACTAGAGACACCGGCGCGCTTGCACCGCCGCAGTGACTACTAGCCCCCAACACGAAAAAGCAAAACACAGGAAGAACGCAAAGAAGAGCCACTGCCAACTGCTTCTTGTCGCCCCTCTCCCTTGCACTCGCACGGGTGTCTGTGTGTGCGTGCGTGTGTGCGTGTGCCTGTGCAAGCCGAGGAGGAGGAGGGGCGAGCGCAGCGTGCGAGTGTGTCTCTGTCTCTCTCTCTCTGTATGTGTGTGCTTTGCGGAGGCTGGCTGCTGAGTCGGATAGGGTGGCATAATCTGCGTGCCATCTGGTTTCTCCCCTCTCGGTGCCTGCTTCCCCACTCGCACTCTCTCTCGCTTTCGCTGGCTCAGTCGTCAAATCGAGGGCCCATTCTGCACGGCAGGCCCGCCATGTACTGTCGCACCTCCTTTACCGCAGCGTCCTCGCTCCCTTCCTCGAGAGCTCCGCTTTCCGTGAAGTGCAAACCCCCACCCCCAAGTGCAGTCCGCACTTCTATGCCGACCTTCACCGTATCTCACGTGATCTGTGTGCTCGCATAGAGGAGATGGTGAAGGAATGAGGAGGCGAAACGGAGAGGGAATGCTGTCGAGCAAACTCATCAGCGGCGGAGGCCACCCTTGAGGAGAACCAGATGGCAACGCTGTCTCGCGCTTCCTAAGGCCTTCCCCCTCTGTGTTGGTGCACGCGTACTGCAACTGTTTGGTGCAGTGCCTTTCCGGCGTGCAGGTACACATCTCCCTCTTGCGCGCAGGGGCCCGGCAATCGCATAAACATACACAGAAGAGCAGCAAGAGCGGCTAGTGCGTATTTCGACGTTTCCTCCTCCCTCCACCTCCCCGTTTCCGTCCCCCTTTTTCAACATCCTTCGCTGTCTGCCGCCCGCTCCTCGCGCTCTTCGCTTCCGTCGCTCTTTTGTTTTGCTTCATACTCTCCGCAATCGACATAGTGATTGGTGACGCTTTATTGCATTGCCTCTCTGTCTCTCTTTCTTGCCCCACCCACCCACCCACACGCACACACACGCGCGCCTGTTTCATTGCCCTCTCCCCTTTCCTTCGTTGGTTTCATTTGGCATCGACCTATCGCGGCTTCTTTGCCTATACACTCTCTACTCACCCGCGCGCCCAGCAACGGTCCACTCTACCACCGGCCCCTTACGCGCACAACAACAGCAACACCGACAGGCAGACAGACGCCCACACAGGACCGCCCCGTATCCGCTCTCACAGGTACACCGTAGAGAGAAGGCACCGACAGTACTTCCTTTTTTTTTTTCGCTTCTTCTGTCGCGCTGCACATTGCGTGCGCAGGCCAAGGGATCAGTTGCGCTTTCGACCAAGAAGCTGTTGCTATCTGGTTTTCGCTCTTCACACAGTCCTCTATCTACGCAGACAGCCACCAAACTGAAAGACTGCCGTTACAGTGCTTCGTGGCGAAAGAAGATAACACGTCAATGTCGTCCCCGCCACCGCCGCGTAATATCGAGGAGGACCTCCACAAGAATGAGGAGGAGAAGCCCGCGCCGGAGTTGGACGATGCCGACATCCCGGTAGACCCGTTGCTCACGCTGCTGTATATCCGTCACACGCTGACTTCGCCGTGGAGCTCCTCCGAGGAGCGAGAGACGGCCAAGGCGGCGATGATGGAGGAGATGGAGAAGCACAACATGGCGCCCTACATCCGCTTAGTCTGCGAGGCTCTCGGGGTCCCGCTCGATGAGTCGAAGTTGGCAGAGATGGACGCCATCAACGCCAAGAAGGTGGCCGCCTTCGACGCGCGGCTGAGGGATGCGGTCGACAACCTCGGCGACACGGAGGTGCGCGATGTGCTACAGGCCAAGTGCGATCACTACGCCCGCATTGGAGACCTCGAGATGTGCATGAAGACGAACGAGGAGTGCGCCGCCAAGACGCTCGCGACAGGCCCGAAGCTGGACCTGTACTTCCAGCGCATTCGTCTCGGCATTGCCTTTTCCGACAACGACATTGCCGCCAAGGGAATCACGGACGCACATCGTCTCATGAAAGACGGCGACTGGGAGCGCCGCAACCGCCTGCGTGTGTACGAGGGCATCTATCACGTGTTTATTCGCGACTTCCAGCGTGGGTCCGCGCTGCTGCTCGACTCCATCACGACGTTTGCGGCTGGCGAGCTTCTGACGTTTCAGGACTTCGTTTTCATTACCGTAGTCGCAAGCCTCCCGGTCCTCAGCCGACCGGAGCTGCGCAAGCGTATCGTGTATAGCCCCGAGGTTAACCGCACCGGCGTCGACGATGTGCGGGAGTTGGTGAACTCGATCTACGACTGTCAATACAACAAGGTGTTCCCCAATCTGGAGGTGGTGTGCCAGCATCTGCGCAAGGTCGTCTACCTCTCTCCGCACGTCAGCTACTTCTTCCGCGAGATGCGGGTGCTCGTCTTCACGCAGTTCCTGGATTCATACAGCAGTGTCACGCTGGAGTCGATGGGTGCGGCCTTCGGTATTCCGGTGCCGGCGCTGGACAGCATGTTGTGCACGCTGATCTCCAACGAGCGTATCGCGTGCAAAGTGGACCGCGTCGACGGCAGTGTCGAGACATACCGCGGCGACACAACGAACTTCGACTACCATCGCATTGTGAAGAGCGGCGACCTGCTACTGAACCGCATTCAGAAGCTCTCTCGTCTGGTGGACATGTAGAGAAGGCGCGCTGTCGTGCTGCGTGTCGCATTCGTGTCTGTTGGGTCCGATTCAGATACGCGTGCGCCTGTGTGGTGATGTGCAGAAGATGTTTGTAGCCGTGTGCGTGTGTGCGGCTGGCAGAGAACGGAGGCTGGGAAGACGAGGTGCCCGCAGGTGGTATGTGGTTTGAAAGTGGACAGAGGTCGTTAGGGACTGGGCAGGAGGGGGAGGGGCGAGAAGACGGAAGACATATACGGCCGCTTGACAGCGAATGCGAAGGTGCGTTGCTCCGGGGCGAGCCTTGGAAGACGTTGACACACACACACACACACAAACTCGACAAGGGATGCCCGAGGTGCCAGCTAGCTCTCCACCTCCCTTCTGTTATCACCCGCCCTGTCTCACATCACCGTCTCACCAGCATCCGTGAACCTTTCCTCCGGTGCCAACACATCGTCTCGTGCCTTTTCCCTTTCTCTTGCGTGCCTCACTCTTGTTGTCTACATGCTAAACAAGCACAGCGGTATGCTGGAAGGAGAGAAAGGGAGATGATGAGGAGGAAAGCGGAAGAGAGGTGGCACGCACGGCTGTGCCAGCTTGTCCCCCTGCTGCCCTTATCATCTCCCTTTCTATTTCGTTTTTGGTTTCCGTTTTGTTTGTCGAGTTAATGTGCGTGGCTGGCGCCTGCGTATGTCGTAGAGGGCCCAACAGGTGTTGAATCGAAAGTACTTATTAACGGAGACACGAGGTGAGGGGCGGTGTGGCGGTGGTGATGGGGAAGCGACGAGGAGACGGACGAGGGTAACGATAAGGATGCCCTGCAACGGCGTCTTGCGTGCAGTGCCGAGTGGGCCTGGTGCCTCTCCCTCATCTTGCATGTCCTCATCATCTCAGTGGCGCTCACTCTCTCTCGCTGCGTGTGTGCAGTGGGTCTGCCTCGATTCCGCTCGCCGTCCATCTGCGGTGAAGGCGAGCAGGAAATATGGCACACACCTGAACACCCGCTACGCAGCACTCTTTGCGAGTGCTTACGGAGGGTTTTTTTTTTTTGGCACGACGTGTGCGGTCTGAAGGCACCGACGGCGTCGATGCCGTCTCCCCTCCACTGCTACTTCTTCGTACACGTACCAATGTGTGCGTATACGGTATGGTGCACGTGCATGTCTGTGGACGTCTAAATCCCTCCCTCTCTCGCTGTTCACTCGTTACGTCCCGCTCCGGTGCCGCCTCTTCGCCTTCGTTCCTGTACACCGCCCATTCCCTCGCGTTCGGCCGGTGCACGGCGTGCACACACACGCGCGCCTCTCTGTCTCTGTCTCTCCTTCTCTCTCTCCGCCTTCTCTACATGAAGGAAACATATTTCACTTTGGTGTGTGTGCGTGTGTGTGCGTGTGTGTGCGTGCGCGTGTCACCGCTGGCCTCGTCTTACACTTCCGCCGACACATTGTGCGTCTTTCGAAACCCGTGGCCTCTCATCGACACGTGCCGGTCTCCTTTCGCAGACCGTAACGGAATCTGCCTCTCCTCCCTCCACATACCCACAGAACAATACCGACGGTAGGCAATGGCCAAGGGCACAGTGAAGCGCAAGGCGACACCGTCATCCCTGCGCAAAAAGAAGGCGCAGCAGCGCATTCGCAAGCAGATACGCACCAAGCTGCAGAAGAAGAAGCCGAGCTGGAAGACGGCGCTTGCGAAGGTGTACACGGGCGGGGCCAACACACTGAAGGACAGGAAGAAGGATAGCCGCAAGCGCGCCCGCAGCGGTGAGGATGACTGCGATGACGAGGAGAACACTTTCAATTTCAAGCGCGACGGCGTGGACGAGGACGGCGAGGTGCAAAGCGATGTCGACGAAGAGAAGGAGGAGCGGCTGAATCAGCGCGACCCGCTCGAGACGCAGTTGTTTCTCAAGAACTTGCCACTCGATACGAGTGAGGAGGAGCTGATGACGTACTTCAAAACCCACTTCAGCGCCGTCAAGCGTGTGCTGCTGGTGCGCAACCGTGCGAGCAAGACGCTCTCCGGTACCGGCTTCGTGCACTGCGGCTCTGCGGAGCTGGCGGGCAAGATATTTGACTACGCCCAGCAGAACGCGCGTGAGTTGTCGGCGGTAGGACGAGAGGACATGAAGGCGCAGACCGAGAGCCTTTCTCATCACCAAGCAAAGCGGCTCATGCATAAGATGCGCACCGACTCCTTCGTTGTACGTGACCCGTTTCTCACGATGCGCGACACCAGGTTCACGGTGCTGCGCGTGCTGTCGAGATCGGACACTCAGGAGGCGGTGAGTGCACAGCAGAAGAAGAAGAAGCGCACTAAGGTGGCAGCAGACGATCCGCGTAACTTGTACCTCTTGCAGGAGGGTTTGGTGGTGCCGGGCTCCGCCGCAGCGAAGGGTCTGCACCCGCGCTACCTGCAGATGATCGAGGACGACTATGCCGCGCGTAAGCAGCAGCTGACTAACAGCAACTACTTTGTTAGCAAGACCCGTCTTAGTGTGCGCAATCTGCCGCGCACAATGTCAGAGAATGACATGCGCCGCCTCTTTGCTGAGCAGGCGCGAGCATACCTGAAGAAGCATCCCGAGGACACAGAAAAAGATAAATGGGGCAAGTACGGCCCCATCCGCAATGTGAAGCTGCTAAAGGACACGGCTGGCGTCTCGCGCGGGTACGGCTTCATTGAGTTTGTGAACCACAACGTAGCTCTCAACACACTCCGCATGCTGAACAACAACCCGACGGTATTCGGCGATCAGCGGCGACTTATGGTCTCCTTCGCTATCGAGAGCATGAGCGCAGTGCAGAAGCTCCAGCGCATGAAGGAGCTGAAGCGCGCACGCTTGGCTCGCGGGTTGTGCGACGGCCGCGCGTCTGCCGTGTCGTCTAACGCAAAGAAAAGCAGATAGCACTTTTCGGGCGCGTTCATCGTTCCAGCTTTGAAAGTCGGTGCTGCGGGTTGCTGTTGCTCTGGCGTCAATCAAGTGCATAATGTTAACAAGCACAGGTGAGGAGGGCGAAGGCAAGGAAAAGATGGAAGCGAAGGCTTGAGGAGGAGGGTGGCGAGGCATGCACCCCTGGACATGCTTGCACGCAGACAACGTTTTCTGTATCGGACGCAACGCCATGCACGTGCGTGTTGGCGTTTGCGTGTGATCTGTGCGAAAGCGTGCGCACTTGCACATGCTCTTGTTTACACCTGCCCTCCCTCTCTCTGCTTCTCGCATCTCTTTTCCTCTTGCTTGCGTGTGTATATCTGTGTTTTTTTCTCTCCTTCTGACGATGCTCGCCTGTGTGCGAAGGACTTGTCTAGCGTGCGCGCTTGTGTTGTTTTCTCTTTACTCGTGTAAGGCGCTCTGCTCATCCTCACCCCCTTTTCTCTCTCCTCTCTCGTGGGTTTCGCGTGCGCGTTTTCCCGTCGCAGAGTGCTCTCATCGTGTGGTGTTGTAGGATGTGTGCTCACGAATGCGACTCTCTCTATCTCTGTCTTGTTTCGTCCATGGGGGAGGGGAAGTGCACGTGTGCCAGTGTGCGTCGGTGCGGCTGTGCACCTGCCTCTCCTCGAGAGTTGGGAGCATGTCGAAGCGAAGAGGACACAATCAGACCAGCGGCCTCTTGCGCCCCTTCTCGGTGGTCGCAAACGGCGACGCACAGAAGGGGTGCAGCACGTGCGTGTATATCTCTTCTAAGGCAAACCACAATAGCCAAAATGCCCCACCTCACCGTGGCTCTTTGACTGAAAAGGCGAAAGACGCGGTGCCACACCACTTTTGCCTGTGCGCGTGTGCTTGTCTACATGGACGGTTAAGCGATACGTGGATGAGCGCACCTCCGTAGAAGAGAGACAATGCCGTCGTCTCTCGGCCCCCCCCATCTCTTTCTCTCTCCAGTTTCGAGGTGCTCGAACCGCAACGGCGGTCTCCTCTTTTGCGCGGGTGCCCTCTTCCGCGACTATGGCAGTGTCCTCTCTGTGAATACACGCGACACTCTCCGCTGCTTTCGCATCCCCCTCCCCCTCCGCCGTTATTCACGCTTGCACTCTCTTCTCTATCGCGCTTCCGTAATGCGCACCTACGCTCGCCCATTCCTTCCGACCACCTCGCGCAACGTGCACACACACTCACACCTTCATGGCTATATATATATATATGCCCAAATACGCACACGCCCACCTTCTCGTTTGCATGGGGCGCCTGTGCGTCACAACACTTTCCTTTTGCGCCCCTCCTCTCCCTTCCCCCCCTGCCCAACGACTCCAGTCTTTGTACAAAAAGAAGAAACAATCCAAGGGGGCGGTCCAGGCGCACCAACCGATTCGCCGCTCTCTCCCCCGTGCCGTACCCCGCCCCCCTCCCCCCGTGTTCGTGGGCGTTGCACACGCGCCTGCGTGTGCAGTTTGCGTTTGCAGGGTGCGCGCCCTCCTCAAGCCCTTTTTGTTTGTTCGCTTATTCGTTACTCTTCCGTCTTTTTGCGGCCTCGTTTTACCTTTTCATTGTCCTCCTCCCCCCCACTCGCTTTTCCTCGTGGCAACGCGCGCGCGCTTGAGTCTGCGGTTGCAGCGTTCTCCCCCTCTCACTTTCTCAAACGCCCGCCATGTCTCATTCAACAGGGCCCGCCGTTCCGATTCCCTCGCTTGGGGGCGCTACAGCGGAGCACCCGCCTCACAGCCGAGTTAGTCTGCCGACTGTCACCCATTCAACCAGCCCCCAAGCTGCAAACACGGCGTACCTGTCTTATCCACCGGCTCCGTATTCGAGGCAGCCCCAGCATGGCTACCCGCCGTCGTTCCCCATGTCTACGGGCGACACGAACGGGGGTAACCTCGGTAACCATGCTGCCACGGCGGCATCGTCACTGACGCCGTTCGGTTCGTACGGCTCCGCGGCAATGACTAGCCCGCCACCAGCCTATCCTGAGCACGGCGGGTATTCGGAGCAGAAGCAGGTGGCGCCGACGCTGCCGCCGCCACCGCCTCACCACCAGCGGAACCCCAACGCGTACATTCCGCGCGAGGCGGCGCGTGAGGAGGTTGTGGGCGAGGCCATCGCGGCCACCTCGCAGCACTGGTTGCAAACGCAGCTAAAGCGGGAGACGGAGAGGCGGCACGAGCCGCTGCACGGTAGGTTCCAGCAGTCGGCGCGCCGCGGCCACGAGGGTCAAGACGACGACGGTTACGCGCGAGAGAACGCTGCTCGGTATCTGCCGACTGCAGGTGGGGCCGCCGCGAGGGGCGGCACGGCGTCATTTACGTTCTCTCACGCGTCCCAGCGGCAGCACGTAGAGTTCCTGATCGGCTCACCCTGCCATGTGAAGAGGCTCGTGGTCCTCCTCTTCTCCACGCTGTTTGGCGTCCTTCCTCTCATGTCCACCTTCGCCTTCACGACGCTGCTTTGCGGGGTGGTGCTGCTGTACATTTCCGACTATCTGGGCTACCACCGTACCACCGTCTTAGTTCTGCTCGGCACTGCCGGCGTGTTCTCGGCGACGCTTCTCATCTCTAACATTCACGCGGCGGCCACGTCGTTCGGCCCCATGTTGATGATTGCGGACTTGGGCGGCGTTCTCATGGTTGTGGTGGCGGCCGCAATCCAGCACTTTCGCTGGGTGCAGGAGACGTTTCCGAATGTCCTGTGCGCGCTGGAGAGATTTGTGTTCGCGGTTGGCCCTGTGCTCTGCCTGCCGCCGCTGCTGACGACGATCACCGGCCTCGTCGGCTCCCGCCGCGCGCCGTTTTTCTTCTTTGTTGTTCTGTGCACGCTGCACCACTTCTTCTACTGCCCCCTCAAAAGCAGCTTTCTCGTGCTGGTGTCCCCAGAGCGTGCTGCTGGCGCCGCGGCGACGTCGGTGCAGCCAGGTCAGCAGCAGCAGCACCTGCAGTCTGATGCCATGAGGGATGCCGGGGCCCACGCGAGAGGGAGGGTCGCCGATGACGGGGATGGCCAGGCGAAAGGTGCGCACGCGGGTGGCGACGGCGACGGCGCCGGCGGCGTTGATGACGCGGCGTCTGTCGACTCCACCTCGTCTACCTGCGGCGCGCCAATGCAATTGAATGAGCAGGTGGAGGCGCTCGTCTTCAGCTGCCTTGTTTTGCTCCTCCCTGTCGCCGTGTACAACGCCTTCCAGAGCAACTGGGTAGACCACGCGGTTGCGAACATGCTCAACTCGGTCGGCCTTGTCTGCGGCGGCATCGCTTACTTCTGCATTTCGCCACTGCACAGCCTCTGGTTCCTGGCGTCGCCATCGGAAGAGACCTACTCGCTGTTGCAGCAGCTCGAATACGACCCGCTCGGGCTTCTTGACCTCGTCGCGGCCTTCCGCATTCCCCTGTTGGCGATCGTCTCTATCATTGGGGTGCATTGGGGCGCCTACCGCCTCCTCAACTCGCGCTACTCGTACCTGTTCTCGGGCGTTGCCTTCCCTTTCAACGCCATTCTGTTGCTGATCGCCTTCTACATCACCGTGTACGTCGGCATCGAGATCAAGTGGCTCCTCGACGTCGACAGCCGCGGCGGCGATGTGACGAAGGGCAAGTATCTGCTGCGGCGCATGCCGGTGCTGCTTGGCAGCTGCGCGGTGTCCGTCATTCTGTGCATCTTGACGAGTGCACCGGGTGTGCTCTATTTCCCTAGTGTGCTCTCCATCATTGCCTTCAACGTCTTCCTTATGGACCGCACGAACGGCGGCCCGATGTTCACCTTTACCGTCTTCACTAGCCTGATGCTACTGTGGTGGATGTACCGCACCTACTCCTTCATCGTGATGGACCTGCGCGTTTTCGGTGAGACG